>NC_136529.1:13985348-14172848 GCF_910591455.1 Pholis gunnellus | reverse complement strand
ATAGATGGATAGATAGATAGATAGATAGATAGATAGATAGATAGATAGATAGATAGATGGATGGATATATAGATGGATGGATGGATGAATGGATAGATGGATAGATGGGTTGATGGATAGATATATATTTAGATAGATAGATAGATCGATGGATGGATATATAGATGGATGGATGGATGGATGGATGGATGGATGAATGGATAGATAGATGGATTGATGGATAGATATATAGTTAGATAGATAGATGGATGGATATATAGATGGATGGATGAATGGATGAATGGATAGATAGATAGATAGATGGATGGATGGATAGATATATAGTTAGATAGATATAGCACATATAGAGCTGTAAATGTCTCCCCTCTCTGCTTCCTATACTCGACCTATCGCTCTGCTGCTCCACCCTCTCAACCTCTCGCTCTCTCTGCTGTAAGTGAATATGGGTCACGTCACATAGTGCTTCTCTCTATCTCATCCCAGGGGTGTGTGAGTACAGCAGGTAACAGAGTAGAGGTTCAGCCGCTTCATCGCAGCACTGCGATGCAGAGTTTTCTGACGTCCCACAGGGCTCGAGGGGAGAGGAAATGGAGCACACACTAAAAAACTTGGGACTGTGCTTCAGCTGCACTGACTCACGCGGTTAAAGCTGCTCTGCTGTTCTGTGCGCTACCGTCATGTAACAAACCTGATTCATTCACACAAAGGATCTTTACAACACTTTGCAAGGGCAATTTAAAACATATTGTGATGCAACGAGCTTGTTGACTCTGGTCTTTTAAATATGTCCGTGTGCACTATTTATCTGTTAACACATGGAAACATTAAGACAATTGACAATTGGTATGTATTTTTAAAAGGGCTTCATAAAAAATATTTTTCATGCCTTCGCAGTTGTCAATGTGTAGAGAGATAAAAGAAAGTTTTGCCTGCTGCTGCTCTTTTTTTCAGAGCGCTCCTCAGCGCTCCTTCACGCCTCAAGCTGAAAATACTTTTACTTTTAAATAGAGCTGTGCTTGTCAAAGACACTTCATCAGACTTTCTATCATATCTTCAACTGGCTTTTTAGAGCGATAGTCTTGATGTTGCTGGAGTTAAGGAAAAAAATAAGTAGCTCACATCTTGTCTGCACCACTCCTTTAACTTTTCTATCAGAAAGCCAAGCACTAGTACATCTAAGGGTGGTCTAGTCACTATCAGGTCTAAAAGTCTTTCACTCATGGTCAGCTCATAATTAAATCAAAAAGCGGGGAAACAAATGATATTCAAATAGTCTTCATTGTGAAGAGTGTCTTTCTGTGGATCTGGACACTTGAGTCTAGATTTGAGTCTCGTCCAACTCTAGAAAGCCCAACGAGACTTTGATCTGCGGTGATGTCTCTACTGGGAGCTGAGACATCGATAATGAATCGACTCTCGGGGCACTCGGGGTTTTCTGGGTATGGAGATATATTTCCTGGTCTTAACTAATTCAGGTATAAGCGCAAATAATTGTTTTGTAATGTCTTCTTCAATCCATTTGCCAGGCTGAACATCAGGATCCCATGTGCAGCCAGTGAATGGAGGTTGAACTATGAGGCAGGTTAAGATGTGAATCTTTAATGAGACTGCGTTTAGTCACTGATCCTCAGGGTCTCTTGAGGATAGGGTGGCAACGTCTGGGCATACAGGGAGCCTAGTTTAGTCTTTTAAAACATATTTTGCATCTTAAGCAATTATGATCCCTGTGGCTAATGGCATACGCTTCAGCATGGCACTGACTATGAAGGACACCAATTCTTCTCCTGCAGGACGCTGCTTTTGTTTTGATAGGTTGTGTCTGTGCTGTTTTTAAATTGCAGTTTGGGAAGAGCTTATGCTGTTTGTCACTGAGAATATTTTTTGGAAGAAGACAAACAGAACACTGAATGTGTTGTGTTGCTGACATTGTGCACTGGCCGATTTTTTTATTATTATTTCCACGCTGTACCGAAAACCAATTGCATCGACTCTGGTCGTGACTCGTGTGGCCATTAAAGTGAAGTGAAGTTTAAGGTTTATTGGAGTGAAAGATTGTCAAATGATCAGTAAAGTGAAGGTGGTTTGATATTGTTCATCTGACACCTGTTTAGAGTTCAAATAATGAGTGAACTGGCCTATTTATCAAACAAATATTCCACACAGATGTTGGAATCAGCTAAAGTAGTAGTTCAACATTTTTTGGCTTAATTAGTCAGCACTAAACACTGAAACCCCACTTTTTGTGATTGGTTGGCGAAGTGGTTAATGTTATATGAAAACTTGACTGCCTCTTGCATTAGAGAGTGCTGCGCTAAAGATGGCAGAAAACAGCTGCTGTACTTCCACCTTACAACCTCTCCATTTACTTAAAATGGGCGTTATTCATCAGCAGCACTACTGTGAAAACAGCTGTACAATGAAGCTTTCTAAAGTCTGAGAAAAAAAACACTGAAAATTGTTGACAGGAAACAAAAATGTCATTTTAATTTTACTATATATTTTAATTTGTAAATAATTAAGCTCAGAATAAATAGCACATTATTAAGCAGCCGTCTGTTGTTTGCTTTGTCCGACTGCCATCTGACCTCAGCTTGTGTTTAACCATTGGTCAAAGGCCTCACCTCAGGCACGTATATATTCTGAAAGCTTGTCAATCAGTAGCAGCATGTCTCTCAACAGCGTTCTGAAGATTAATAAAATCTGCATAAATTGGACTCTTTCTTGGTAGAATCATCTGCAGTCTCATAAAAACAAGAGAAAATCTTCCTCTGCAAATACCTGTTTTCCTGAGATTGTAAGAATGCAATTAGCGCTTGTTTTACGCCACCTTTTCACTTGATGTTTCTCTCTGTAAATATACGGTCTGAAAACAATTAAATTGTTCATGGAGGAAATAGATTGTGTTTCTGAAGGCGACACTAAGTCCATACACAATAAACAAGGCCAGTTTAGTTTTTTGGACGTGCAGGTCTGAATGCAAAAGTGTCTTGAAGCAAAATACACATTGCATTCAAATGGTCGTCAAGCTGCTTCTTTCTTTTTTCATAGTATAAGCCCTGTATTGGTTTGCATGGTCTCGGAGGGAATTAGCTGCTTATACATTGCTGTGTTGGGAGTGCTGATACTGCTGAGTGCTGATGCTACTGTGAAATAGCCATGTACCCAAACCTTTATTATTACAGCTTTCCCTTTTTAACAGTGGTTCACAAAAATAAAAACCTGTGTTGGTGCTGGCAGTCCTCCATCATCGGGTGCAGTGGTTGTTGTCGACATCACTGGTGTTTCTGCTGCTGACTTTGATGTATTTGCAACACAACTGCAGCTGTTTCACAAGCCCAGTGTGGAGACTCGCTTTTACAAATACGGCTCATGTTACAAAACGCTGTAATATCGTTGAGACATAAACAAAATCAATAGGATGAAATGTGGGGAAGGATGGGTAAAACTGCTTCCATTGTTAGTGTGGGATTTGTATCTAAGTGGTCCACAGTAGCTGGTTGAAGAATACTTTCTATTTTTGTTCAAATGAAGACTACAGAATTTGATAATTAGTTTTATTGTCATACTAAATATTGTGTGAAGATATCTCTGGCAGCAACAAAAATAAATGACCTTGAATTTGTGTCTCTAAGCACACACTTCCCACACACTCGTGCTTATTTCAGGCCATTGCTCATTTAAAGCTCAACACAGCAGAGTTTGTAAATTTGAAGTCCTCTGCACTAAGGTTGAAAAGTTGCAATGTGCCGCAGGAATGAGCCCTAATGAGTTCCCTCGTCTTAAAGCCAGTGGTTTTGTTTTAAGTGTTTTTTGGTTAGATGCCTGAAATAAGTTCTAAAGCTTTAGATATTTTCACTTTTCATTCTACGACATGAAATAGGTCAGTAAAGCTTCTGCACTCAAAACTCACCTATTTATATCTGCTTTTAACCTGTGATGCTAGTTACTGCTTGTTTATGTGTAGTTATAATGTCACCTATCTGCTTTCTTTGT
This sequence comes from Pholis gunnellus, assembly GCF_910591455.1. Taxonomy (NCBI): domain Eukaryota; kingdom Metazoa; phylum Chordata; class Actinopteri; order Perciformes; family Pholidae; genus Pholis; species Pholis gunnellus. Next base: position 14,168,855 of record NC_136529.1, on the reverse strand, counting down.
ATTGTTATTGCTTTTACTGTTTCTGTGCTTTTGAGCACTTTTAAAGCGCTATACAAATACAATTTATTATTATTCGTGTTATTATTAAATATCCCATTCAGGAATGTTGAAGCTTTTACATGTCTTAAAAAAGCTAACGGGTGGCTAAACGAGACTACTAAACTTCATTATGCCGACAAGTACGTTTGTTTATAGCCTAACGTTAGCTTTTAACTTCTGCCGATTACATTTAAGCTTAAAAAATCATAGATGCGGTGTTCATTTGTTGTTATCTTATTTATTTTCTGCAATAATCCAGAATCCAATGGAAAAATGTAATTTGCTTTTTGTCGAGGGAACCAGTGCGATGCTGAATTCCACGGACGCAGCAAGCAGATGTTTTATGCAAAAAGCCTTAATAAAAACCCTGCACACTACCAAACAGCAGACGGATACAGTTAGACTCTGCTCTTCACGAGTATAGATGTAACTGTCTTGATATTAAACATTTTCAACTGTCATTTGTTGACAGAGACTGTTACATTACTCAGCTCTAGAGCCACACACATGCCTCTCCTTCCTTGAAATTCCCCTGTTGTTGTTTCTCTTAACGCTCACAACACAGTGGATGTTTTGTGTATCCTGCCTCATTAGTTGCTCTATTTTGGGAGCTGCACGAAATTCCAGTCGAATCATGGGATCTCGGCTGTCGCAGCAGGTCTTAAAGAGCTGTTTACATACTTGGTATATAATCATTATGTGGCAAATTGCATATTTTTCTTTGCTGCGGAAATATCGTTTCACAGAATTATGATGAAGAGTCCACAAAGCTGACGAGGTAGCATTACATTACTTAAGGCTTACTCTCAACCACAGCCTGTTGTCTAAGCTTCTTTTTTATTCCTGTTGTCATTCAGTGAATTTGTGAATTCAGCGCTGAATTGGTGTAAACGGTGTTTTTTGCTTCAAAAGATATTGTATCAAAGAGGTGCACAAATCTAAGGGTTGAAGGTTTTGTTTTCATCCTACAAGTTTTCCTGTTTCACGTCTCTTCATAGGAAATGGACCGGATCCCTGGAGCTTTATTAATTGTCTTGGTTGCAGTATGGAGGCAGATTTTTCTATCTTGAAACACTATATATTTATTTTAACCAGAGCCAAAAGAAGTAGAGATATTAATGTGTGTTATAGTTTTTGTTCGACGAAGCAAGTTTTCATAATTTGTGTTTTAATCCATGCACAGTAACAGATATTATTCCTGCAACATAACTGCTTGCGTCTGTGAAACACACACACACACACACACACACACACACGCCCATATCTTTTTCATTGTTTGTGTTGTGTGACAGTCGGCCTGTGATGTTTATCCACAGGATAATGCACTGGGCCAGGCGCATCGAACAGGAGATTGACAGAGTCTTTCAGCACATCACTGGCGCTCAGCAGTTGAAAGGGGTGAGTGTGTCGCTCTCTTTTTATCGTACACAGTTCTTACTCATCATATTTCAGCATAAACTCAACAAGAAGAGGCCAGCATGCAAAATAGCTGTAAATCCAATAAGTGTAACAGCTAAAACTAAAGAGTTGTATAAAACAAGAAAACAATTACAGTCTACCTTTCAGAAACCACTTTGTTTCTTTTTTTAATGGTTTTCTGGGACAATAACACAATGTTTTTCTTTTCCCTAGACAGACATAAAACTCTTTCTAATAGCTTTTATATTCATCAGATTTCTGAATGTATGTTTTTTTATATACCGTAGCCACATTTTTCTGGCACTTTGTGTATTGTTTGCAAATAAATATCAATCTTGACACGTTGCACGTCTCCTATAAAGCGAAAGAGAAGCCTGAACACACGCCTGCAGTGATCAGATTTAGAGTATCTGGTATTATGTTTCATGAAGTCATGAGCTTAATAACACCTACATTCATGAATACTAATGCAGGTCTTTCATAAGCTGATCATGTGTATGTGTTATTTGTTATAGTGGAACAATTCGTGAAGTGTTTTATTACTTTGTATTCATGCAGTGTTATCTTTCATCAAGCTCTCAATCAGATCCATTTTACATTACATTTTGCATTACATGGTAATCTGATACTTGGCTCTCTGCGGTGACCTGATTTCTAAACTTGCATACAAATGAGACTCTGTATTTACAATTCTAAGGGGTTTGGCCTAGATTTCAGAAGTGGCAGACAAAAAATATATTTTGAAGGATATCTCAAAATCTGATGATCTGATGATGATAAATTGACGATCTTAGTGAACTGACCGTTTAAGTGGATAAAATAAATCTCTCTCTCAAAGAGAAAGGGAGCTGATTATTTGGCTTTATACACTATTCATGGTTTTGGCACTGTAGTGTAGAAAATATTTTAGTTGATTATTAGATTAGTCTCTATTTTCATAATCAATTATTCGTTTGAGTAATTTTCAAGCAAAACTGCAAAAAAAAAATAAATGTGAGGATTTTACTTTTCTTTGTTTGATATGATAGTAAACTAATGTTTAGTAAACTAAAGAACTAATGTTCAAACTATGTTTGAGTTTTGATATTTATGGTGTTTTCTAATATTTTATAGACAAAACATAATCTGCTAATTCATTAATAATGACACTAGTTGTTGGTTGCGGACCGAAAATAATTGTATCGAAAATCTGAAACTGAACTAAGCTGTACTGATTTTAGTTCTGATGAATGTCCTATAAGCTGGGGCTTTAGACGTAACTATTGCACTGACTATTGTCCTGCATGTAAATGTCCAACTTCCTATTTCCACCTGATTTTTCACAGTGATCTGGTTTCTTGTTTGCATGTAAACAAAGTCGTGTTGGGCATATGTTGCATCCTCAAATTCATGAAGATATCACCATGTACCTGTCGTGTCCAATACGTTATCAAGGTTGTTTCACGTCCTTGATGTTGAACAGCTGGCTGTGAATGAGTGGTTGAACCTAAAAAGACAAATGCCAAAAAAATAGGACCAAAGATCATCTGTAGGGGGCAAGAGAGCCCTGCTCTGTGAAGATGTGTGGGGGCGTTCCCTCAGCAGAGACCAGCGGCACGTGTCCTCTGTTGTGTCACAGCAGAGCAGATGGTCAGCCTGCAGCCTGCAGTTAATGCCTTGATGTGAGACTCACTTGTTCATTCAGTCCTCATTAATCCCTCTATGTTCCTGAAACACTCTGGATCTGTTAAAGAAATTGTTTCTCTGAGTACATCTTCTCTTCTCGAGGAAAAGCTTTTAACTTTAATTAAAACGTCTCATTCAATACAAAGCCGCAATTTTACATTTGCAGATACTTTTGATGGCCTCCGTGATACAGCCCGGCTCCACATCAGGGTTCTACCATTCAGACTGCTTGACTACGCTTTAGCGGGACAGTTTTTGATGGTGATGCTTTTCGATGTAATCCCTCAAATTGTTGCTTTTAAAAAAAAAAAAAAATCTAAACAAAGCATGATAATCTGGAGGTTTAGGAAAATCAGTGATACTAGTTAAAAACACTTCAAGACTCCCTTTACTATTTGTCAAAATAAGAAGACTAAGAGTCTACAGCCATGCCGGCCACTCGGTGAGGCTGTTCTTAGGGACGGAGGTGCTTCAAAACGTTACCGACAACATGCTAATGTGATCACATTGCAAGACATTTTAACTTAGTGGAGACCACTGACATTTCCAGGTCCCACGTCTGGCTGGTTTGCTAAATGTTTCATCTACATCATATCCGTTGTCAGAATTACATCTTGATTGTGAATATATTCGACACAGCTCCTGTTTCTTCTCAGACAGCAGCCGGTTCACAGAAACACCCTGTTCATTACTGCATGTTCCCATCTGTGCGGCTTGGGCCAATAAAGCATCTGGTCAGTACACAACTTGAGGGATGTCTTGAAGTGCATTTGGTGAAGTCCATTTATAGAGAGTGTGATGTTATACAGCATGCAGGTTTGCTAAATATATTCATCCAGGTCATTGTCTGTCTCCATCTCCTCTCTGATGTATTTGCTCTTGAGGTAGAGAGTCTTATGGCCTCAAACCCACCAGACAGTGAGCTTATAGCAAGATATCATCATGGTTCGTATGTGTAATAATATCTGAAGACAATGTTTGTATAGTTGGATATTGCAGGCAAAACCAAGCATATAATAAAAGGTGTTATTTGTTTTTGGAGAGGTCTGAATGTGGGCAGCTGCCAACTAAAGCTATGAAAGTTCCTCTTTGTGCTCCTGTTTAGGAATAGACGTGTTCTCAGCAAACAGGCAGTATTTCATGCCAAAAGGCACCAAACTTTCTCTAGAAAGTAGAAATGAGTTTGAAACAAAATAGTCACTCAGACATTTGCTCTTGCTGCTCAGTGTCATTCCCAGATGTCTCCAGATGACCCGTAAAGTTCTCTGGTGTTAGAAATCATAAGGAATACTTTGTGCGCATGTTGAAAGGACACATTTCAGAAGATAACTGGGATGTGTGGCCTAATTTAACTTCTCAAGTCCTCTGGGGAAGAGCATTAAGAGCAGAATCTGGGTTAATCTGTAAGCTTTAGACCCAAGTCAGAAAGTAATGAAAAAGGCAAACAGTTTTTGTAGTCTTGTGGTTTCAATGGATTGATGGATGAGGAAACAAAGCTGGCTTTCTCACCATCAGCTGGTGTGGTTTAAACCTCGTAATCATCCTGTAAATCTCACACCAGCTTTATTGGACAAAGTCACACCTTGTCTTTGTGTGGTTATTTTGTTGTTACACGCCACCGTTGTCGGCTTTAAGTGTATTTTTAAATAACATGTAGCAGGATGGGTTGGGTGATAGTGTTATTTTTTTATTTTATTCTAAAATGTATTCTAAAATGCTCCATATTCTGTGAATTCAAAAACCATTCTGTTCTTGTATATACATGATTATTGTTATTAGATTGTTTTATGGCGAAGAGAATAAATGCAACATAGTGTCTGTGCAATTGTTCTGTGAAAACTTGGTTCAAAGACAACAGACATTGTGTGTAAATAGATCACATGAAAGGATCCATATTTAGATTTGGAGTGAACACACAAGCACAACAAGTGACTGTTCCCCTGTGTCCTCAGTGTTCAAATATAAGAAGGATTCGCTTTTGCAAATTCATGAGTTTTTGGATTATTATTATTTTCAGGATTGTTTTGAGATCTTGAACTTCAAGCTTGTTTCTCCACAGATTTGTAAATCATTATTTTGAAATACCACCACACATATACTGCCCGTAACAATCAGCTGCACTAATGGTAATACAGATTTATGTTAAGTCCGTTTAGACAATATGTCAAAGGTTACAAATTGTCAATAGCAAGACATTAGGTCAGCAGAAAAAGACTGAATTGAAAGACTATTCAACCGTTATTGCTCTTATGTTTTTCCCTTTTTCCATGAAACATGTACAGATATACAATGAAGAAAGACGACGGTTTAGTCTGGTGAAGAATCAGCCTCGGAAGATTGTGGAGAAGGTGGCCTCAGATATAGAGAAACTCCTGGCTAAGAAGCGCAAAGCACTCGATGTAAGTATGTTATTGATACAACGAACTGTTGCTTTTTTATCTGCTACTTATTTCTTCTTGTGTTTTTAACTGCAAATGAAGTGATCACTCAGAACTACATTGTTCAGTTTTGAGTAAGAAAGTAAAGTAGTAGCTTCTTGCTAATTTAATGTTTAAGTTTAGATTTAGTATGCTTCCATGTACTAATAATACAGTGTCACATTCATACAAGTGTTGAATCAGTGGTATTTTGATTTGTTTCATCTTGCAAATTTCTGGACAAAGCAAACTTGCAGCAATTTAATAAAGACATTGCCAAATATTTAAACATTACTTACTAATAGTAATTAATTCATTGTTAAAGGTCTGTCATAGTTCTTTGATTCCAGGTACTATGTATATTTACTGTAGATATATATATATTTTTATCTTGTTTTGAAGGATCGTGTTAAACAGAGTAGCTCAAGATGGCTGTAGGGTTTGCAAATTACAACCAAAAAATGTGACATTTAAGTGATTGAAAGCATTACTGATATTGTCTGAGCATCTCTCTTGTAGTTCAAAGTGCAAGACTACATTATTTACCAAAGGTAGTAAACCCAGTTCTGTCTCAGCGCCATGTTTCACAGGGTTCCTCCCCGAAATCAGGCATGTCATGTTTAATGTTTCTCTGTCTCCAACATGTAGAGGTTAGCCAGTGAAGCAGAGCGGCTCCAGCGAGAGCATCTATGGCAGGATGGAATCAAGGTAAAATCTTAAATTACATATTTGAAGTAAAAATATTGCATTCGTAAATGTTGATCACAGTTAATGTTACATGGACTATAGTCAGTATTACCGAGAGCCTTTGATACAAAGACAATGTTGTATCTGATCAGTATTATTGACACCCCTTTTACTTTTCTTATGTACGCAAACTCCCCAAACTCTCATTTGTCTGTTATGTCTCGGGGATTTTTTTGAATCCTCATTTCCTAATATAGTGGAAACATTACGCAGTCAAATTTACCCACTGATGTAAATTCAAACCAGATGGGTCTGATGTCTTTGAGCACTGTGACTCTAAATGGGACGACCTGAGAGAGACGGAACATTTCTAGCAGTCAGCTGAGCCGATCCCTCAGCGCTCAGCTGGGTGAAACAGATGACCGAGTGCACTCAGCTGTGCGGTTCCATTGAGTCCTACACACATTGGCATTCCACTTTTCCACTCGGTCTGCTTCATTTGCCCAACGAAATGAGATGGGGTTAACCTCATCCTCTCACATGGCCTCTCACGTACTTCCCTGAGGCTCTCAATCCCTCTGCCATTTTAAGAGACACTGGTGGTTTGAGGCCATTCATTGAAAATGGTGTAGCCTTTTAAAACATTGTCATTTTCCAAAACACGTATTCTAAACATGTATTTCTAAAAGTTTTTCTGGCTGAAGAAGAAGATCGATACCACTCTGTTTACCCGCGAAATATGAAGCTACAGCAACTGGTTAATTTAGCTAAACATAAAGACTGGAAACAGATTATAGAATCAATCAAAGCATCCTTTGTCCATATAAAACAGATGAAGCATTTTCTAGAGGATTGAAACACTGCTGACAGGCTAAGATCTAAAGAAGCAGGGCTCTCAGGAGAAGTTAACATGGAGGATGAGCAATGTCACTTCTCTGGACTGACTGATAAAAAAACAATGGCTGGTAACGGCTGAATGTTTTCAGAGATGTCAGAGCGGGAGATCCATATTACTCACAGCAAGAAGACAAATAGCCGTCACAAAGACATGACATATTATGTGAAGTGTGATATAGGCTAAGGCACTCTTCGGAGATACGATTTGGTAATCAGAACGGGCCGAAAATAAGAGCAGAGCAGCCTCCGAGTGGATGTCACGCTTATTCTGAAGTATGTTCGGTCTCTTCAGAAACTAAGACTAACAGATGGCGATGCTCCATCCAAGCCTTGCAGCCTGTCTACTGATTCAAAATGTGAGAGTACTGAGCCGAAAACAAGAGCAAACATTTGGTGGTTACAGCTTCACAAATGCAAGGATTTGAGACTTTTCATGTCATTGTAAACTAACCATTTTTAAATAAGCATCTTTGAGATACAACTTTGGGATGTGGTTACTTTTGATGCACAGTTGTCTTTAGTGTTGCCGTGTTACAGATGGAGTGATTTATTAATTAATTACACAAAATACATTTTAAAGTAACCATGTTAGTCCCACAAATGATTCTAGGTTCACGTATGAACTGTCAATCAACGCATTTATTGAACTGGTTCTCGTGAGACAATGAGCTTTGATGCATGGTTGTAACTTGTCTTTGAATGTTTCTATGGTGATCCAAGCAACATGTCCACCAAAATACAGGAAGAGTTCACCATCATTATTGTAAATAGTAGCCTAATGCAATTTACTTATAGGCTATGATGCTCATGTAAGCCCATAGTCAGACAAAAAAACTTACTGATTTCACTGATTAGTTGTGTAACTATTCTGTAATGATATACCATATTTGACACCTTTATAATTTTGATAATATGCATTTTGTGACTAGATTTTTCTAGGCAAAACGTATATTCTACATTCCTTTAATTCATCATACATTTTTGACTGCAGCTATTCACAATAAATGGGTTTCTTTTTTGTAAACAGCTCGGGTTATCCTGAAAGAAAATATGCATTACGTCCATATTTGAACAAAAACGCAGTTTTGAAGATTGTTACGGTCAATCGTCAGTAAAGATTGATTTTGATTAATCAAAACAATCTTTAGTTACAATCCTAATTAAGTAGCCTTCCTGTGTCTAGAGGTTGACCTGACCCGTGTGTACAATATTGAATGACTAGTCCTCGTGTTGTTTCACAGTTTTCAACATTGCAGCCTCCTCATGTCTGCGTCTGTTTTCTCCTAGGAGCTGGACATGGCTTATTATGACTCCAAGGCAGAGCTGGACTATGTGAGTAAGAGACCTATAAACAGACTGGTCTGCTTTGTTTATATTTACTGAGGCCATTCGACAGAAAATAGATTATTTGATGTGTTGTGTCTCTTTTGAAATACATAGTCTTAAAATACTGGCAAAATGCAATTTAGAAAGTAAGTCGTTGCAGTAGTGCTGGTGAAAAGATGAAGGTTAATGTGACATGCGTACTTTCTTGTGTTCCCAAAGTACTCCATGGATGGAGAAGGAGAGGTGGAAAATCCTTCGCACATCAAGCTGGAGTTTGTTTATGATCCAAACTTCAAAAATAATGTCAACTATTCCTACACAGCTGTTCAGATTCCCACAGATATTTATAAAGGAGGCAAGTGAAGTTCTGATTATATTATTTATTTCCCTGGAAAGATGTCATATGCTGGTGATTTAATTTGATTTATTTAACATATTTCAAGGAGCATATCTAAGAAGTTTCCACTCTTTTTTCAATCAGCTCCAGTCATTCTGAATGAGTTAAACTGGACGCAGGCGCTGGAGAAAGTGTTCATGGAGAACAGTCAGGAGGATCCATCACTGCTGTGGCAAGCGTTCGGGAGTGCGACTGGTGTCACTCGCTACTACCCAGGTAGCTTTTAACCACCATCCCTGTGGTTCCTAACCTGATGTTCAATATGAAGGGTGAAGGGACATTTTAAATGGACGGAACAAGGGTTAACTCAAATTTACATAAACATTTTTTTCAGCTACACCTTGGAAAGCTCCCGATAAGATTGATTTGTATGACGTCAGGAGGAGACCCTGGTACAGTATTCTGCTGAAAACATATTTTCATGTCCGCCTATCACAGCTGCAGTAGATTTACAGGGTTGACATACTGCATCTTTTTCTTTGTCACAGGTACATCCAGGGAGCCTCATCCCCAAAAGATATGGTCATTCTTGTTGATGTGTAAGTGATACATAGTGTTCATACATTTTCATGGGTTTAGTTATTTGCTAACATGTGAATGTAGCATAGGTCTACTGGCAAAAAGTACATGCATGTTGCGTCTACTTCTTATATCCCTGTTAATTAAAAAGAAAACATACAAAACTGTCCCTTTCTTTGTAGCTTTAAATAATTAACTGCTCTTGAAATCCATTTGTGAAGTTTTCCTCAGACATCTATGGTGTTATTTCACACAAGGGAGCAGCTTCTTTGTGCTTCTGGGCCTATAGGCCAGCAAATTAGAGAAACAAGCCCGACTAAAGTTGAATTGTAGGGGAAAAACTGTGCAGCTGTCGCTGACTCTGCACCAAAACCAGCTGAGAGTGCAGCTCATATTGCTTATCATGTGGAACAAACTAAAGGTCAAGTTAGAGATAATTCAGACACAAGAACAAAATCTAAATGGTTTGTACGTGATGTTGTTTTGTAACAGGCTCTAACTGGATTAAAGTGATGCGATATAACATGCTAATTAGTGAGCTTTAAAGGTGCTAACAGGTAGATTTTGCTAAAAAAGTATTATTAATCCACGCAACTCTCTGCCAGAAAGTAAATAAGTGTATTTTCCAAAATGTCAAACTATTGATTTAAGCATAAACATGATGAAGTTCTGCTTCCTGTTGGTAGATCAGACATAGAGTGTGTGTTGCTGAGTGCAGTCAAACTCATGGTCATGGTTGAGTACAGTAGCCTGTTGTTGTCACTGTGTTGTCCCCTTGGTTGCTATTCATTGTGGTGGTAATGTACCGTTCATTGGCAGTGTTTGCAAGGTTAATCCTATTATTAAGTTAAATGAGGAACATGGGAGAGCAGCCCCTCATGAATGACCTTTCATCAACATGCACATCAAGATAGTGGCAGAAGCAGTGGTGCATTCAGGTACAAATAGGAAACAATTAGCCATGAACAATGGAATGGAATTATTTTTCACCCATAGTGAAGAAATGCTGCTGAATCAAAACCTGATAATCATTTGCTCTATATTTATTTATTCAGACAGTATTTAGAGACATTAGGGTATATTTACTAAATAGTGTTTGTCCGTATTTTCATTGGAGTTGCGTTAAGGTTATTGGAGCTTTTAATTTTAGCAGCAAAAACAACCTTAATGCAACCCTATTGAAAATTGTGTTTGGGAAAAACAAACAGTTCATTAGCAAACTACATTAGTGCGTTCCTCTGTGTACTGCAAAACACTGGAGAAGGAAATACAAACAAAAAGCATTTATCAATGCTGATTAATCACTGCGGCGGGGGAAACCCTGTCTGTGATTGAACATCTGGAGAACACACGTGTGAAGTTTTCAGCTCTGCTGAAGACTTTGGTCGGGCGCTCAGAGGGCGTGAGTGTGCATTGTTATTGACGCAGATAATTAAATAGAGCTACTGGATTTTTTAAAAAACCTGTTTAAGCAACCATATCAAAGGAGTTTAAACATGTATTTATTTTCGTATACATTTGATGATTTTACAATCTAACCACGGATATTTTTAGTGAGCTACTGTTTCCTCACATATCCTCCATTGTTGTGGGGACACAAGCGCACAACTCATTTGCACGAAATGTGTCTTCAAGATCCTCAAGATTAGGTCCAATTTAGCAGCACTTTCCTCATATCAACCGCAGCTGCACTCATGCACTGAACAAAATAAATACTCTGCTTCACTGAAACACGGGCTGCTGCATAATTTAGCAGAGCTCCAAGTAAAATGATCTTTTTGTTGGTGTTATATGAATTAGTATTTGAGCATGTGATTGGGATGATACTTGTGTGTTTCCTCAGGAGCGGCAGTGTCAGTGGACTCACCCTGAAGCTCATCAAAGCATCAGTGATGGAAATGCTGGAGACTTTGTCTGACGACGACTATGTCAACGTGGCCAGGGTTAGTATCTGCTACACTCACTGACTCTTCATCACTCATTCTCTCATTTCACATCTCTCTATCTTTGTTCACTTGTTTCCTTAACTTCAGTTTTTACGCATTGAAGCCCAAACTGTGTCTGCTGTTGTGTTTCAGTTCAACGAGAAGGCCGAGGCTGTGGTTCCCTGCTTCAAACATCTCGTCCAGGCCAACGTGCGCAACAAAAAGATCTTCAACGATGCAGTGCAGCAGATGCAGGCTAAAGGCACCACTGACTACAAGTCTGGATTTCATTTTGCCTTCAACCAGCTGTTAAATGTGAGTCACATTGATTTACATCGACCTGGGATTATGTCAATACTAATGTCTCCACACAGTGTTACCCTTTTAAATGTATTTTTCAGAAGACAAATGTTCCTCGGGCCAACTGCAATAAGATAATCATGCTGTTTACTGATGGAGGAGAGGATAGAGCTCAGGATGTCTTCATGCAGTACAACTGGCCCAACAAAACGGTTGGTTTCTTCTGACCATAACAGACACCTTTCACTTGCATCCAGCATTTTGACCACCCTCTGAAAGCTTCTATATTTTTCTCCCATTTGTTCATCCGAAGGTTCGAGTTTTCACTTTTTCTGTGGGTCAACACAACTATGATGTTACGCCTTTGCAGTGGATCGCATGCACCAATAAAGGTGAGCTGGATTTTCTGTGTTTATTCCCCATGTCACAGTGGTTCCCAGTCTTTGTTGTCTGATATACCCCCACAGCCCCTTATTGGTATCACCCGTCAAATTTTTAGCTAACTATTTCAACTTCTCTGCATGCTTGTGAACTAGTTTTCACACTCTGTTTGATCAGCGTAAAACCAATGGTATACTACTATTTGGCTGTTTTTTTGTTTCCTCAGCAATTGTGGTCTGATTAAAACATAAACCCTCATATTTCACAATTTGTTCTTGTTGGTTAATTAGTGGGTACAAGTACCCACTGGTTGGGAATCACTGCAGTAGAGTCATGAAATTACACAATACAAATGAAAATGCACCATGTTATGAAAATATTATACTATAGAATGTTTTTATAAGATTAAGAACTGCTCTGTAGTTACTTTCTGCCCTGTGTCCAAACAGGATCATTGTTATAAGTTGGACTTTAAAATATTTGTCCATAATGGCAGTGCCGTCCTGTGTAAAGCATCGAAGGAATATAGCTGAGCAAATAATGTTTAAATTCATTCCTATAATAGCCCCACATTTTCCCTTGCAAAAGGGTTGTCTGCTGTATATGTATTAATCAATGCTGAGACCGAGGAACAAATAAATAAATCACTCTGCCTAATGTATAGTGCAGTGCATTGACCCTACTAATGGGGCTGCCCGTGAGAGCTGTGAGCAGACCAGGGTTGGTTCTCACAAGGCTCGGTTAGCTCACGCAGAGGTCACTTGTTCGTGAAGATCAGTTTTGCTCTCGGATGAGAGCTGACACTGATCTCCCTCTGAGAATTCATGTTCGTGAGGATGCTTTTTGCTCGTGCAGGGACGATGACTTAATGTCAGCCAGAATACTTGCGCCTTTAGTTCACACAGAGCAGTTTTCTCTGAGTTTGGGTTTTGCTATTATTTTGAAACGATTCAAACTGAGGGAGAACAAGTTGTATCTGAGGAATAGTTTTTTGTTGTTGCTTTTAAATAATAAGGCAACATCAAGTGAACTTCATAGCAGAAGATGACACGTGCAATGACAAAAATAAATCACACATTCTGTGTTATTGATCGTTAAAGATTATAGCTTGAGTTATTTTAGCTGCTACTTAACTGTGTAGATACAGATACACCAGTTTAAAGCTCAGTGGTATTCCTCTCTCTCTATCTGTGAAAGTTAAGTGACTGGTTGTCGAGTAACATCGAGTAAAATCTGAAATATTTATAAGCACCACTCTTGTGTTTTTTTTCTGATAGCATCGCTCACACATGCTCTTCCTCTCTCTCTCTCCGTCTCTCTTTCTGTTTGTCTTTTTTTCTCTGTCACTTGCCAGGTTACTATTTTGAGATCCGGTCCATCTGTGCTATAAGGATTAACACCCAGGTGGGTTCGTCTAGTGCCTCTGACACAGCTGATCCCCGTTCACTGTTTCAAAATCTCCTTGTGGCGCTCACTCGCTCTGTAGAAACATCTACTTCCATTTGTTTGCGCTCCCATTCTCGCTGTTGCCTGATGTTGTAGGTTGTTTTTGAAGCAGCAGTCGGTCACGTATCTCTTTTGTTTGGTCAGGAGTACCTTGACGTGCTGGGGCGCCCCATGGTTCTGGCAGGCAGCGATGCCAAGCAGGTTCAGTGGACGAATGTGTATCAGGATGCTTTGGTGAGACTGCATGACCTTGTTGGCCGTCTGTGATTAAATATAGTAAATGCACCAAACATACAGCACATACACACTGAATAATTGATGTGTTTTGGGACTCTGTAGGGTCTTGGCATGGTAGTAACTGGGACTATGCCCGTATTTAATCTCACCATGGATGGAAACTCACAGGTAACAAAACTTGTAATTATATGAAAGGTTGAGTATTTTTTTATTTTACAGGTTATGGCCACTTTCTGTTTTCATTATTTCAAAGGCACAACGTAGCACTATTTGTATATCTTAAAAAAAGCACATTTCCCCAAATGTCAAATACTTCCTAAAACCAGCTGTATGTGTTTTATCTGATTAGAATCAGCTGATATTAGGTGTCATGGGGGTCGACGTGCATCTTGACGAGATAAAGCGACTAACACCACGGTACAATGTATGTACATCTCATTAGCACCGTTATTAGCCACATTTTTCATCATTTGTACCGACTGACACATAACTGCTATTCCTTGCTTTTATTATTTTCTGAACAGCTTGGAGCCAATGGATACATATTTGCCATTGATCCTAATGGGTATCTTCTCCTTCACCCTAACCTTCAGCCAAAGGTGGTGTATATTTAACATTATTTATAAAAAAATGTCTTACTGTGAGCTGCAGGAATAAGGTATATGGGCCGTACAGGCCCTTTGGGGTTTCAATTTCAAATGATTGTTTATGTACAGTTTAGGTCATTTTGATGCTGGTAAACCTGTTCTACATTTGATGTTATTGTAAATGTGTTTTTCTCACTCCTCTCAGCTGGTGAACCTCCCTGAGCCTGTGACACTGGACTTCCTGGATGCAGAGGTGGAGGACAGCAATAAAGAGGAGGTGAGCACTTAATGGCAAGTGGAACTGAAAACTTTCTGGTTTCAGGCATTTTCTGTTCCTTGTTGTTGTTCAAAGTTGTTACCGGGCCAGTGAACAACAATGTCTGCCTCAGGATAATCGGCCAACCAGTTAACTGAAGGCACCACGGTACATGTTTTACATGTTTGTGACTGAAAAAGAAACGCTTTGTATTTTCACTTTCTAGATCCGGCGACAAATGATTGACGGAAGACCAGGTGAAATGCAGGTCAAAACTCTAGTCAAGTCGATTGACGAGGCAAGTAAATTCCCTTTAAATAACTCCACAAATTTCACCTTTTAAGTCCGACTGTAGCCGTCATGTAGAGTTCACAAACACAATGATCACAACTAATCTCGTCTATGATGAATACGTTCGAACATTACCTATGTTTTTGACAACCTCTTCCTTATTTGGACAATACATTGTTCAGATTGTAGACATGGTGACACACATACTCTACCACTGCTGTTAAAGCTGCTGTTGTCTTATTTATCAGACTATGACAGCAATGAGCAGCATACTGTATGTACAGATGAGCTTAAAGATAAAGTGCATCTGCAATAGACATTCAAAGTAATCATTTTCAACTTTCACTATGTATTTATTTCCAAATAAGTTCTTTAAATAACAGTGTTAAGGGCCCATTTATTATTCTTTCTGACTTCTGATTTTTGACCATATATATTGAATATGAGTACTATTCATATACTCATCATCTTGTTGAAAAAACACATGACAAGGTCCATTTAGTGCTGGTTCTTTCTACCGATTATAGTTTAACATTAAAACCAGTTGTTTTTTGTGTGTTTACACAAAATATTGGTGTAAGAAAACTGAAACAGTATCAGAAAACATTCATAACTTAAATTTGGATGTTGGTGTTAGCCCCTGTATTGAAATAGTGACACCGTGTTCCAATCGTGTGTTGAATTGTAGTTTAGCTTAGGCCTTAACATTCTACAAACAATCACCCAAACACAAATTACCTGAAGTGAAAACAGATAAACTGTAACCTGTTTACTTTGGTTGACTGAAGCGTCCTCAATTGTCTCCTTTACTGTAGCAATACATTGACGAGGTGTACAGGAGTTACACCTGGACTCCTATCAACGGCACAGATTACAGGTGAGCAGTTACAACGTTATGACTTACAAATAACAACCAGCCAGCAGTGGCCTGATGAGGGCTGCAGGCAATGATGGATTTACTCTCCCTTCCTCTCTCGGTCTCCTCATTCTCGTGTGTCTCCCCGTTGGGATGCCGCCACCTGCAGTCTTGGTCTGGTATTACCCCCTTACAATGAATACTTCATCCAGGCAGACCTGAGCGATGTGATGCTGCAGCTCCAGTGTGAGTACAGAGAGGCAGAGCTTTCAAGATTCTATTTCATAAGATGCAACAACAAAGAGGAGATGAAAAAAACTAACAGCACCCTCTGCCTCTGTTACAGATATGCAGTCGCTTCTGCCCAGCTCATTTGAATCCTCAGGACACGTGTTTCTGGCTCCCAGGTGACTACCATCTCTCGTTATAGTTCTCAATCTGTTAGTGAAGGGAACGTTTTCAGTGTTTCTGTCCTCTCTTTTTACAGGGAATACTGCAAACGTCTGCATCTTTCTGACAACAACACCCAGTTTTTGCAGAACTTCCTCTCGCTCATGCTGGACATTTCCCCAGAATCGGATGAATGTGAGTGTGTCAACAGCATTACGTAGTTAGCAATATCTGCCACTGCTGCAGATGCACAGATGAGATCATAAAATAATACATATAATGGTATAACATGCATAATATACTTAATATGTTTTTTTTTTGTTTCAGGTGACCAAGGCCTCATCCACAACCTGATTTTGGATTCTAGGATTATCGGGCAGCTGGCCTCTCGTGTTTGGAAGAACAAGGACCTGAATTCGTGAGTCAACTTGTTTGCTTTACACAACATTCTCACGCACCATCCACCGTCGTAAAAAACAACAACAAACTTTGTGAAAATTAACAGCAATCTGCTTTGATGGTGTAACAAACAGGTACGGCTTCCTGGCTGTATTTGCGTCCACTGATGGAGGAATAACACGTGTTTTCCCCAACATGTGAGTACGATTAATGCACAGAGAAATAAGAATCTCACAAATATTCACTCTGTTAATTTTTCCCCCAAAAACGTTTGTAATGGTTATTGTTGTGTTTGTACAGAGCTGCTGAGTTATGGGATGAGGATCCCGAACCCTTCAATTCAAATTATTATAGACGGAGCCTCGACAACAAAGGCTACATGTTCAGAGCTCCATCCAGATCCTGTGAGTAACTGTGCAAACACATCCTAATGTGGCTACAATCAAGATGTCTTTGACAGCAGTGGATCAAATGACTGTGCACATGTGAAAGGGGTCACTCATAGTGATGAACCCACAGATAAATATCACGCAGCTCTGCAGATTCCTTTATCACTGCAGAGCTTTATAGGATCTTAAAGCTCATTGTTTTGGTTTTGGTTTTTACGGCTCGCGGCTTTGCTGTGTTGGTTCGCTCGCAGAGTATCGTTTTGGGTCACAGAAACCCACCGCACAATGCTCAGCACCAATCGACAAACTGACAGCGTCAATCCTAGCTGGTGAACATAGTGGAGTATTTAGAAGCTTAAGAGTCAGATGTTTCTCTCTGGAGTTGGTGGAGAACAACACAAAGCTGAAAGAGAGTGAATAACACGTCTCCAAATGAATTGTATTGTTGCTCCATAATTGCTGAATGTGTAAATAAGCTGTTTGCTAACAAATTCACACATATTACTTATTAATTATGTATGCAATTTAGGTAAATTTTGTGTTCACAGCTTGTTTCTTCTGCTGCTTTAAAGTGGCCAAAAAAACCCAAACAAAATTGCCAATTCAGGTTTAACGTACGAGACTTGAGTTCATCAAATGAGAGTTAACTGTAAATGTTTAGTGATCATTTTAAACAGATTGATTTGGGATGAGCATGTGCGACAAAATAATCTCACAGTTTTAATCGGTTATAATCAGGTGTCATCACAAGTGTTTTTGAACTGAGAACAATTGTGAAATGATACATTCAGTATTCAAACGTGTGTGACACCAAACTATGATCTGTTGTTTTGTAATAACATTTTGCTTGTGAACAGCGTTGGACGACCCCGTAGGCGCAGAAAATGGCACCATTGGAATTCTGGTTAGTTCGGCTGTGGAGGTTAATTTAGGAGGCAAACTGCTCAAACCTTCAGGTGAGAAAAATGCCGTTATGTGTTAGACTTAATGTGGTATCCTGTGTCATGTGGGATTCCCAGGAAATCCAAAATATGTCTTCAGACGTGTCAGCTACCTCTGATTTGTACTCTTCTCACCAAAACACTGCTTCTTGCTCTTTTCTTCCTCTCTTGTGATGATCCTGTGGATGTTGTCACTCAGTGGTCGGAGTGAAGCTGGACTTGGAGGCGTGGGTGGACAAGTTTAAGATCCTGGCCAGCAACGTGTCAGACAGTCGACAGGGTTCGCACAAGGTACAGCTCAGGGACACTAATTACTAATCCCTAATTATTTGATACTTGAGACTGCATTTACTGCAAATAAAGTAACATTCTTGTCTCATTACACATTTTGTTGAAACAGTGCGGACCATCCAGAAGCTGTGAGATGGACTGTGAAGTGAACACTGACGTAAGAATGATTTGTAGATTGTGCTGTTGCTGCTCAGTGATAAAGTAAAGAGTTAAATAAACCTTCTAACTTGATGTAAACTCTGCTGTGTTGTTTGTAGGACCTCCTCTGTTATCTCATTGATGATGGTGGATTCCTGGTTATGTCTAATCAAAGAGATCATTGGAAAAAGGTATGTCTTTATCAAAGGT
This sequence comes from Pholis gunnellus, assembly GCF_910591455.1. NCBI lineage: Eukaryota > Metazoa > Chordata > Actinopteri > Perciformes > Pholidae > Pholis > Pholis gunnellus. Next base: position 14,150,452 of record NC_136529.1, on the reverse strand, counting down.
TTGAAAAAATCTGAACATGTTTCGTAAGCAGATGGGAATGAGTTTTATTTATCAACCTAGTTGTTTTTAATGGTGCTATTTTTATTTCATGTTTTACATCCTATTTACTATGTTCGCTTGTGTTAAAAATTGTTTTTAATCTCCATTTCCTTCGGTTTATAGCAGTTCAGTTCAGTTGTCGCTAGAGGGCCAAATAACTGAAACAACAATAGAGAGAAGAAAGTAACAAGTGGGAAACTTTAAGCCACCATGTGGCGCTGTTTCCCTTCTGTGCTTTCTTTTCACCTCTGTAACTGTCTTTTCATTTTCTTTCATCCATAACAGATCGGCCTTTTCTTTGGTGATGTTGACCCTTACCTGATGCATGCACTCTACAACTACTCAATCTTCAATCGCCGTCAGTCTTTCCACTACCAGTCGGCGTGTGAACCAGTCAGCAGCAGCCATACTGGTGCAGCACCGAGGGGCGTCTTTGTGGTAAGAGACCACCTGCAGATTTTAGATTCAGGAACATTTTATAACGTGAGTTGGTGGAAAGCTCTTATCTGTTATCACTGTTTCTGTAGCCCTCCATTGCTGACATCCTCAGCTTGGCCTGGTGGACATCCACGGTGGCATGGTGAGACTTTGTTTACTGCAAATCAAACGACACCAAGAGCATGTTAGGTGTCCTTTAATACATTCTTAACTGTGTATAAACGTCTGCACATGAAACCAGTAGCTGTGACATGTTTACTCAGATGTATTATGTTTACAGATTGTATTTCATTTAAAGTGCAATGTCAACACTTTTTCAGGTCTGTGACCCAGCAGCTGCTATATGGACTCGCCTACAACAGCTGGCTCTACCAAGGTGGATTTGTGCATCTTAACACAATCTTGTGTGCTCATAGATATTAAATAATAATAATACATTTTATTTGTATAGCGCTTTAAAAGGTATTCAAAGGCACTTAACATGGTAAAAACATGGTAATCTGTGCGATTAGTTTGTTTTAATGTTAACAATGATTCAATTTTAGATGAAAAAAGTCACTTCTACAAACATCTCACAAGCAGCTCATTTGCATTTTGTCTTTATTTTTTGCCTCAAACTTCTGTTACCATAAACATGTTCTGAGCTGACCCCATTAAAAGGGGATTTTATTAATAACAATGAAGTGTGTTCGGCAACATTTAGATGAGCGTGTACATAAAATCTGGGTAAAAATCTATTTAAACCAGATTGCTCCTGTTTAAAACATCTTAATATCAATTAAAAAATTACCTTTAAAAATATTATAAACATGATATTACATTTTTAACTTTTGTGTTCTAGATGATCTCCTGGCTGAAGGTTTTGAGACAAGGGAAAGCAGCTGTATGACCATCCAAAGCCAGTTCTACTTTACAAACACCACCAACTCCTACAACGTGCTGCAGGACTGTGGAAACTGCTCACGGTGTGTTTTTCTGGAGGGTCAGCAGAATGCATGTGTTTGTGCTCTCATACCCGTACTGTACGTAATGTATGAAGTTGGCTAAATATCCATCGCTGTCTCCCACAGGCTCTTCCACGCAAAGCGAATAGAAAATACCAACCTCCTCTTTGTAGTCGCTGAGACGCTCCCCTGCAGCTCATGTGAGATAGAGAGATTGACGCAGAGCCGGACAGAGTGTATCCTTTTCATGCTCACGCACTCTGTGGTGCTTTCATTTGTGCTTAAGATGGAAATCTCGTCAATCTTGTGGGGCAGGTAAGTTCAGTGTTACCACCCTTAACTGAAAACAAACAGTTCAGGAGGAGAATCCATGCGAAGTACTGAGCAACGCACGATATCGTAAAGGCCCGGCATCCTGCTTTGACTACAGTGCCTTAGTAAGTAGATACACTATAAATACGGCATTATATTTGTGCCTCCGTCCTGAGCGTTCAGTGGGACATTTTTAGCACAGAAAGATATTTTTGTAAACACATAAACTACTTCCTGTGACATCAGGAAATTATTGTTACAGAAAAGATAATTGGATTTTTAAAACAAACACAAATCTGCCCTCTCTGTGTCCCTGCTCTGTGCACTCACACATCTTTACACATCTAGTTGTAAATTAGCCTCTACCTAGCTAACTTGGTCTGTAGCTAGCTAATCTCTAAGCTAGTTGGCTAACTACACAGCAAAAGCATTAATCATTAATGTAGTTAATTAAAAAGAAGAAAACGGTGCCACTAAAACAGACTCATTTTAAAAGCATGCTATAGGGTGGTGAACAGTAATTAGTTGTGCTAGAAATGAATTAACGATCATAGTGCTGAATAGCTAGAAATTATCAAGCGCACTAGATCACTTAGCTGCTGCTAATTTGGCAGAAGAAACTAACGAAGAAGATAGCTAGGTGACTAAAGCGCAGACTATCTTAATGCTGTCCTAGTAAAGATGCCATTATTCTTCATCAGACCTGCTTATCGGATAGTTGAATAGCTTTGGAAACCCATTCCCCTTGTAACAATCTGACGTCCACAATAACTTCCCAGTATTATGGCCAGCTGTGCGGAGGCAAGAAAGGAGCTAGAATTTGAACTTCTCTTTTTTTGCTCTCTACTTGTAATCATGATACAAGTATTTCTGTCACTTTTTACGTGAACAACACCATGAAGAGAGAGACAGTCTATCAGGAGAGACTGAGAGACCATATTTCCACAAAAGCAAATCCCCCGTCTCTATGACTATTCACTCCACCTTTCGGTGGAGCTATTAATACTTTTGATTTCACACATCGTACGAACGAGTTGTTTTTGGGCATAACTCGAGCCAAACAATCATACTAGTAACACGATTGGAAGCAAATCAGCCGATCTTAAACAACAATTTTATTGTTCGCTGTAATTGTGGCTCATTGCATTACAATTATTTTCCTACAAACTATAATGTATGTACTCGCAAAATATCTGTTTCTGATAATATACTTTTCTCTATTAGAAATGTCACTTTGAACACTTAGAAATGAGGCACAAATTCCATTTATTCGATGTACAAGTGATGAGTAAAGTGCTTTGGAAAAATAGTATTTATTGTTAACTCTCTTTGCAGGAAAACACATCAGAGTGTGGACGAGGTTGTGCACTGCAGTCCTCTATAGGAGTCCTTCTCTTTATTCAGCTTACTCTGCCTCTTTTTCATCTCTGACACGTGCAAACACTCTAACTGACATCTTTCATCTCTTTGGGTTTAGGCTCGGATCTACTGAAGGTCAGATCAAACAGCTACTGCAAAATTATTATTTTTTTTGATGTACAAACGGCACACAGTGCATTTGTGCTTGAAAAAAATTGTGCTCTTAGTGTTTATTGCCTTATTGCTTATACATTTGTTGGTGTTTCAGGGCTTGCTTGAGTGCAAATTATAGAATGTGTCGAGTGTGCATGCAACTTAAACTAAGACCAGCATGTTTAACATTTTTGCACACATGCTCAGCCATGTAAGCAACCACCAAATAGTCAGGGAGGCATCTGAAATGCACTTTCAACGGGCCAATAAGTGTTGACCCAGCAGGAACAGACGTCAGTCGCAATTTTAGGTTTGATTGTGGTGGGGAAATTATAAAAGATCTAAAACTCAGTTGGACGTATTTGCTTTGTGGTAAATACACAGTGGTGGAAAGAAGTATTCAAGTTTTTCTTACGTTGCTCAAAAGATACCAGAAAAAGTCACGCAGTCAAGATTTCACTAAAGTAAAAGTAGAGAAGTATGAGCAACAAAATTAAGTTAAATTAAAAAGACCTATTTGACGGCAGAATGGGTCCTATCAGTGTTGTCGCCACATATCATGCATTATATTATCACGTTATTATTGCTGATTAATTATTAACTATTAAGCATCCATTTTAATGTTGTAGCTCGTCAAGATGGAGCTCATTATCACTACTTTATATGCTGTTGGGTAGTTTATCTATTACAATTATTTTTTAAATTCAGCATAGGTTTGTAAAATGTTGCAATGAAAAGTAATTACAGCTGTCAGATAAATGTAGTGGAGTAACCAGTACAATGTTTCCCTCTATGATATAGGTGAGTTGGAAGCATTAAAGGTGCTCTGTGGAGTTTTCTATCACGCAAAGTTTTCTGTCTACAATCAATGTTTTTAACCAAAAGACATTTTGTGTATTCTTGAGGTCGAACAAATGTGTTGAATGCACTTCCTGCCTCATAAAACATTTTGATTAATCTTTTGAAAATGTTGCAACCGCTTTGTTTACATACTTGTTTACTTGTTTGCGGTCTTCTTCCTCCCTGAATTTTCTGGCGTATTGCAACATTTCTTAGCGCGTCACTGCCACCTGTAGATCAGTGGAATAGCGTGAAACCATTGGCGGGACTGTGTATATCGCGTACACAACAGCACCAAAACGGGGACCCATTTACAAAAACATTGCTCCCGAGCGCTACTAGTGGTCAAAAACTGCACAGAGTACCTTTAAAGTAGCAAAACATGGAATTACTTATGTAATGTGCAATGATTCGCAGAGCACCGCTGTTGACACAACAGCTTTGTGGAGAGAGTAGTTTGAGTTTTATTGTCACTGTCTGACACCGTGTTGAACAGCTCTGAATATATTTATATAACTTTTCAGCTGTAGGATTAACAGCATTTGTGTGTTTGGGATGGCTCATTAGATGAGGCCCGCCTCATCGCGTAAATCGGTTTATATGGATTTACAATTTCCAAACAACTGGTGGGTAAAGCGATCCAAGGCATTTACACAACTTTAGATTGTGCTCACCACACATAAAGCTGACTGCCACAGCGGGAAAATGTAAATAGATTAACAGAATCTGCTGAGCTCAGACGCTGATGCTTCTGGAAACTTCTGCTTTTGTTGGCTTTGTGAAATTTAAAATGAATAATCTCTGCCAGTTCTACGTTTCATGTCCCATCCTGGTAAATATCTTTGCACATAAAGGAGCTCCCTGCACCTTCAGCGGTTTTTACATGATAGTAGATCCGGGCCTTGACCTCACATTCACTTCAGTGTCTTTCAATCCAACTCTGACCTTTTATCAAGACTTTCAGTACTTTAAATTATATCATACATGACATGACCCAGAATGATTTCCTTATGCCGTCTCAATGGCACCCTGTTTCTTTAAGCATTTTTTGTCCCCCTAAAAATATTTTCTCAGAGCATTTTGACAAATGAGACCACAGATGAGAAAAGGCAGTATGAGGAAAAATACCAGTGTTAGACCTTCAGCAAGATTTTGTGACTTTAAAATCAAAGTAGATTCATTCATACGAGGAGTGTTTAAGTCAAGGTTTGTTGAAATGCTTCCAGAGATACACGGTATGATCTTGAAGTGCTTCCAGTTGATAAGAATTGTTAAAGGGTGTAAAATCAAACAGAAACACTCCAAATTATCACATTTTAACAGTAATTCTTTTTTTTACAGATCTGTAGTAGTGAATCCTCCAAACCACCGCATGGTTTAGTGCAATAATGTTGTGATAATCTGATTCCAGCAGTAATTATCATTGCATTGTCAATTTATAATCAAACTTAGATTTGAAGTAGTTTACATGCAGTGTTATCTCTGTAGTCTTAAAGCACAAAACATGTGCAGACGTCAGTGTGTGATAGACATGTTTTTAAACATCATTTATTTGATGGATGGGAAGCTCTCTGTCCATTTTTGTATCTTGTATCGCCACTATTTGTCAAACCTGAATTTATGCACTTATGTATGCTTCTTTATGGGGAATGTAGCTTCTGAACAGCTTTCGATGTTATCAATATGTTATCAGTATGTGAGGCTTTTTGACCCTCTGTTGAGATTCCCCTGATGTCTCGTTGAAAGTGATGATTTGCTGTGGCGAATATTTTTATTTTATCATGCGTACCTTGTCACAGCAGTGATATCTGATTCAACTTCTTACTCAATTATGAAGCTGTAGAATTCAGTAATTCATTCACAATGAAATGTCAGCCCAGTACTGTATGTATGGGGATATTACTTCTTGAGTTTGAAGCGTGGCACTAAAAATGTGATGTCGTAGTATGCCTTATTTCAAGTTCAAAGAGTGAGCAGGGTGTCCAGTAGCCTTACAGGCTGTTTTCACTAAAACTCTTTAGTGCTTAATTTTACAAATAAGGCTACAGCATTAAAACACATTACATCTGTTAATTATTGTGCTATATTAGAAATCATGTTTTTAGGAAAATATAACTGTTTTTCCACAAATAAAAGATGGATTAACATGGTTTAACTCAATTGACTCTATTTAAGATTAGCACAAAGCACAAATCCTGCTGGTATGTACACATTTTTAAATGTATTCTAGTGAAGTCTTTGTAACCTAATAGTGTAAATCCATCTTGTTTCTGAGGAGTTATGCATGATAAAATCCTGAAAACATTTCCCCACAGTGATTCATCCGTCCCTGGTGTTTTTTTTGTGTGTTTTCTGATCATTTGATCTGGTTAAAGAGTTAATGGGGATATTTTTAAAAAGCTTTTTTGTCAAAGTATTTGTAAAATGTTGTTTCTCTCCGTCTGCCTGGTGTTCCACCCTGCAGTGCCTTGTTGCACTCATTTTGGATGGCAGGAACCTTTGGCTCTTAGATGTGTTGACGTTCATCCTGCAGGGCCATACGAAAGACACACTTGAAGTTTAAGGGTTGCAATGGTTCAGCCCTAAATGGACTTCTCAGTCAGGGAACAAAAAAAAAATGCTCTTCATGAACTTATGAAGCATTTTAAAGGAGCACAGCAAAGTTGTGAAAGAGCACAACAGAAGTGTGTCAAGCAACTGGCCTCCCCTCCTGCCTTCTCGTGGACAGATGTTTGTCAAAGCAACGAGAACGAACCCTGCTGCCCTTCTTCTATGTGTCGTTTATCTCTACACTGTGGTTCAACCTGGAATCAAAGCACAGACACTGTCCATTTTCATAGTTATACTTTGTCCCATATGCACACTGTATATTCTATATTTTAAGCCTGTCGGAAACATGTAATGTTCCATTACTACTGACTGAAACGAGTGAATGTTTATGTACAGTAATACCTACTGTTGTGCTTCTCTGCTGTACCCGAGCATGGTGGGAACCAGGAGAAGCAGATTTAAGCTCAACACTGTTTGAAGACCTCAGCAAAGACACTGCTTTCAAAAGAGTATTAAGTATTAATAAGGTTATAGTGCATTATTCAAACAACACTGTTGTACACTGAAGGAAAGACATTTTATGGAACTCTTTATAGCCTACAATATATTACTACTGTTGAGGTCAGTGTTGTAGTTTCATTTTGAATTACCGGTATTAATTTGCATGATGTTTTGAACAATTTACAAATTTGTGTACATAGTCTGATGGATATTTTACATTCCTGTCCACATTCAGCTCTCCATTACTGCGGGGAGAAGTGAGGGCGCCCTCTGCGGATATTTGTGGTGATGTGGAGGCCTCAGAGCTCTTTGATGTGTGTAACTGAATGAAGCAGAAAGTTTGACTTCAGTGAAGCCTACAAAAACTGTCAGTGTTTGCAATTTAGGTTTTTGCAGCAAGTAAAAGCACAGAGAGGTTATGAGCAACTTACTGCCTGATTAAACTTTTGTCATTTATTTAGGAAAAAAGTGACATTGAACTGCTGGAGATGATTTATGCATTTAAAGGCTGTCATGGTATACAAACAAGGCAGTGGCATGTGTGGGGACACCCTTTTATTAATTCACTTCTGTTATGAAATTGATGTTGCTTATTTAATTCATTTATGTATTATTTTATTTGTTTATTTATTCGGATATTGTGAAAATATTTGAACATGAAGGAATTGAATGTGTTTGAAGCTTGCGTGGTCTCACTAAGCAGTTTACAAGAAAATTGCAAAACAGACAAAAACAAAAAAAACATATGTATGTGTATATATATATATATATATGTGTATATATATATGTATATATATACATATATATATATACTGTATGTTCTTATCCTTTTTATTTACTGAGTATCAAATCAGAAGAATGTTAACGTTTTTTGCTGTAATTTTGCTTTTCCTTTTGCTGACGTTGTTTACTCGGGAAAGTTTCCTCTCTTTGTGCCAGTCTCCAATGCCACCTCATTTTTGTACAGACAATGCGAAGTGGTCAGCAGAAGATGAAGGTTAAATTTGTAAAGATTTTGTCAGTCACATTACAAAAATGGATATTTAAATGTTTATATCTTTGGTCATTAAATGCTGTTGATATTTTTCACTTCAGCTCTGATTCCTTATTGTTCTTTACTGATTTATTTCAAGACCATAGTTTCTCAAAGTGGCCCGCAGACCAATGGCAGCTCTCAGAAACATTTTTGGCTGCCCCTAACGTGAAATGAAATACATGCATTACATTTTAATAATGCACCGTCCATTTATACGATACTTTTACTTTATTTTCTTTTTTTCTTACCTTACGTCTAATACACTACTCTGCTATAGCATCAAACTGCACTTACCTAACATGTGTCTGTTAGGTTAGGAATGACAATTTGTACAAAATTGACTGGTTGCATGACAACTACTGGCACCTTGCAATTGTCACTGGAATTGCCTTCTGTCATCAATGCTGTTATTGTTGGCTAAAGTTTGCGATTTCTGTGGACAAATCTGCAGTTTAATGTTGAACTGAGGTGGAAAAGATTTTATTTTTTATGTGTGCACTAAATCATGTCATGAAAAGTGTCATAAAAAAAGACAGAATGTTATATATCATAAAAATATTAAAAATGTCCTGGTCATACGTCATAAAAATGTATAGAATGCTATTAAAATAAAAAGTTGCAGTAGAATAAGTCCTAAAAATGTCATAGATAGCAGGACAAAAAATGGCAAAACTAATTAGAAAATAATAGTTATAGTAAAGTTTGTCATAAGAAATTTCATTAAAAAGTCATAGCATAGTATGTCATAAAAAAGGGTTGTAATATATTCTATTGTTGGTTTTAATAAAAGTCATTCTATAGTACGCAATTTAAAAGTAATTTAAAAAAGTATAGCATGTCATACATTATATGTCATAAAAAAGATGATAAGTCATATGATAGTATTCATAAATGAGATCATCATTGAGATGCTCTCCGTCCAGACTTTAACGCCTGAAAACGAATATCACGTGACTATTCACGTACACCGGGCATGCAGTGGGTGCCGGTCCTACTGGTTTTCAAACCTACTGGTTTCTCTTCCGTGCGTGTGTTGTGTTTGCGTAACAGCAGCAGCTGTTTTCTGCCTCTGTTGCCAGATTCGTCACACATTCACAAACATATTGCTGGAGATCTAAAAGCCACATCTCATAAATATTTCGGGGATTACGATTGTATAAGTGAGCACTACATCACAGCCACGTATGAAGAAATACATTGAAGAAAATATATTTATGGAAAGATCGCATCAGCCTGGATTCGAACTCTGTCGAACAAAGTAGTAATATAATCAAACACAGCCGCGTTACGCGATCCACCACCTGCATCTTACGGCGTTATATAGTGCGTTTACCTGCGGCTGGCTGATCATGATCTGCAGAGCCCCGCCCTCTGTAAACTATCAATGGATAAATCAAAAAGAAGAAAAGTCACAGAGGAAAATAGAGAGTTTAATTCTGCGTGGACGTATTCATTTGCTTTCACTGCGAACGATGCTGGCTTACCTGTATGGTTGATATGTGGCGAGAAATTTGCAAACAACAAAAAATGTAATGTTGAAAGATGCTTCCAGAACAAGCACACAGCTGGAAAGTATCACGCTGGAGATGAGCGAAAAAGAGCGATTTCTCAACTGCTGCAGCAAACTCTCCTCTTCATAAGAGTTTGATATTGTTATAACAGGTAAAATAGCAATACAATGTCAACAAGTGTCTTTATTCTTGTTCTATAATTTCATAAATACAACAAACTATAGTTCTTGTATATTTAATATATCTATATAAAACTTTATAAACTGTGACATCAAATAGCTTTTGCGGCTCCAGACACATTTTATTTGGTGGAAAATAGAAAAGATGGCCGACCCCTGAACTAAACAATGCAATCTTCAGTGTTGACAGTTTAATAAATCAGACACTGATGATCTTTTTTTCAACCAAAAATGCTTTGCGCTGGTTAGGGGGTACTTGGCTGAAAAGATATTTCACAGGGGGTACATCGCTGAAAAAAGATTGAGAACCACTGATGTAGTGAACTGTATCACTCTAGTATGTTTCAGTGAGCAGCTCTTCCATTATCTAATGCAGAAAGACTCTGTGTCAGCTGTCAAAGATTAAAACATGAGTATTGGGAGGCTTGGTGAGGATCAGAAAAGAAATCCAAGAGACGAGCAGCTTGTTCGAATGCCATGTGCATTTGCTCATAATGTCAGTCAGTATAGCTATCAAACACTAAGCTGAGGTCTTCTGGGAAAGATGATAGGTTGCTGGATATTTCCGCAGACACAAAAAGCTTGAGATGGGAGTTGTGCGATGTTATGGCTCCGGTGATTTATTAAACCAACTGTCCTGCATGCCAGCTGGTTTCAATGGTCTCGTTTGGATTAGTGATATCTTCTATCCAGCAGGCATTGTGCCTTGTTGTGTGGCTTAAAGAGAAATACACCGTCTGATTTAGCCATGATATCAGACCATCAGAGTTTGGCAATGCAGTTGGGCTCATTGTTATTTCAATGCATCATATAAAGTATAACCAGCAGACCTCAGAGGCTCTTCTCTCATAAACTGAACATCAGAGATACTGAACAGATGAAGCTTTCAGGAGAGACGAGGTCTGCTGCAGAACATGACTTCCTGTTGGGTAAACCTGTTTTTAATTACAATTTATCAAAGACAACTAGAATCTGTTGTAACGTCAGTTGTTGTGTACATTTTGTATTCTATATTTGACCTTATAAATGTCATTAAATGTTTCTGCATTATGTGTGAGAAAGATTTTTTTTTTTCAAGATTGTAAAACAATATTCAGAAGGTAATGCGTTCCACTATATTGTTAATAACTGCTTAAACATTTGAGGTAATCAATAGCTTTGAAAAAAAGCTTTGTATACTTCCAAAGTATTTATGAGAAAATATTTGAGAAACATGGATGTAAAATGAGCTAACAAGTGTAACAGGACTGAATCTTAAAGCAGGTTTCTTTTTTTGTGAAATTGATACTTCTCTAACATGGATACAGTCTAAACTGAATTTAAAGAAATTAGTTATTCAGAGAAAAATACCACTTTAAACTATACTAAGCTGTGTGTTGATAGGAATGCTCTGGAAATAAAAAAGACCAAAATACAACATTTAACTACACAAATACTTGTCCCCTGTGTGTGTGCGGTAAAGAGAGACCTCTGACGGGTCTGGTGCCACAGATTCAGGAGCAAACAGGTGCGGTAAGATTAGTGGTGGGAAAGCCAGCTGTCATTGGTGAAATGGCTCCCCAAAGAGGAAGCACACAGTACTGGATGGTTGCTTTACTCCCAAAGGATTTGTGTAATTTATTTTCTTCTCTGCTTTCAGGAAGAGCGGTGGTGCAACAAGTAAAACACATTCCATCTTTACTGCCATTTGACTCACAATTTGAGTATATGTTTGTCATTAACCATTGCATCTAGTGACTCCTTCTGTTATAGGTCTGATGATGATTGTGATTGTGTTGTTAAAGTGTGTGTTTTCACTGATTCACAGGTAAACCTGTCCAGTGGTCGAGGTGAGAGACACTATAAAAGTGTTGTATTGAAGAAGAAAGCCAGAATATTTGTGATCATCTATCAGTTGCATTTGTGCGTAGTGAATTTGTTTTGTGTAAGAGTACACTTTAAAGAAATAGTTGGCATTTCAATTCCAATGGCTTAGTACTCTCAACTAAGCCATTGGAATTTTTTGGGATATTTACAGAAAGATCCATGGCAAACAAACTACCATGATAATTACACATTTGGTTAAGCAACATAATCTTCATAAATGAACACCACTTTTATGATTATTGAAGCGTAAATGCAATCGGCAGATGTATAAAAGTAACATTAAAGCTATAAACGAACTACATCACAGGCGAATGAGAGCAAATATACACAACAAGGCTGTTGAGGCGGACTGGTTGGCGTGTTTATGTTTCATAGTCTCATATATTTTTTTAAGACACTTAAAAGCTTCAACATTCACTAGAGGGGTATTTGCTGATCTATTTTAGATCATAGAACAAAACGGTGAAATGTCTTGTGTTAACCACAAACCTTATTTCAGGAATCTAACCAAAAACCCGAAGGCTTCAACACGAAGGAACCGTCAGGGCCAACATTCTAACTTATTTCCTGTTTTTTCCTGCAGCACTCTATTTTGGTAGTGGTAGAGGCTTCACATCTAGCATTAACTCTCATCATGGGAAGGACTAAGCTTATTTCCCAAAATGACAAACCATTCCATTATGGTCTCATTTACTGCAGATATGATGACATTTGGGAAATCCCTATTTAAGTGAAATTACTTCTGTTTCTGCATGTTTTGCTGCACATGTTTTGGTAACTCAGATGCTTATTTAGTTGTAGTTGTTGGTTCTGTCTCATGACTAAGACTGAGTTTTGGACACAGACTGTCACATGTACTGTAATTGTTCACATCAACAAAATTACCTTTGATTTATGTATGAATTCAAATGTAGCAAACACCATGAAAAGAAGACTGTGTTCTTTGTCAAAACATGGCTGTTGTGTTTTTAAGTGAGTGATTTGGATTTGTAGATTCACATTTCCAGGCTGAGCGACAACACACCCGGACTCAACACTAGACTCTTCCAAAGACCAAGTAGTGCTTTGTGTTGTGCAAAGAAAAGTGTAAAGACAGCAGACTTTTGATATAATTTATTTGATATAGATCTACAATATTTAGTGAGAGCAGTTCAATGAAAAAGCATATTCTATGATTTTCATGTGTGTCTCTCAAAGAGGTTGCAGTTTATTCTTCATCCTTTCCCTGAAAATGGAGAGAAGAAATAATGAATGGCGTTACACATATAGGAGGAAAACATTGTCATGTGAAATGCATGTAGCTTTGACTTGCTCCATTTTAAATCTAAATTGAACTATTAATCAAAACACAGCAGCACACTCATGCATGTGAAATACTGTCAAACAACATTAGCTCAGGAAACCAAGCTAGTTGCTTTTCTGTAAGATTATCAATAACCATTTGAACTGTTACAACAGCTCACTCCCTGAGTTTTATGTATCACTTACTTTTCCAATTTCCCGACTCTTTGCTCTCAGCTTGTTGACCTGAGACTCAGCGATGTCAGCTCGCTCCTGAGCTTCTTCCATCTCATGCTGCACCTTCCTGTACCTCGACAGGTGAGTGTTGGCCTGCTCCTCCTGTGAGGAAATTCACCATCCATCATCATTACCAACATAAAAGAAGAGTGTGATTGTATTTTTGTTTCCAAGTCTGACTGTACTGCATTCAGCTTTGTTTGAGACTATACAGGGAAAAAGGTATATCATATGACTCACCGAGTCCTCAGACTGCCTCTTGTAGGCCTTCACTTTGAGCTGCAGCTTGTCCACCAGATCCTGAAGTCTGACAACGTTCTTCTTGTCCTCCTCTGTCTGCATGAATTCATGATTGAAATTGATTAATTGGCATCTTTGCCTGATGACTGTACCAATCGATACAGTAGGAAGAAAAGAAACAGCCTACCTGATAGGTGAGCTCCTTCACTCTTCTCTCATATTTACGAACACCTTTGATAGCCTCTGCTCCTCGTCTTTGCTCGCCTTCAACTTCAGCTTCAAGCTCACGCACCTGAAATATGAACTCTGTTACTTGGAGGGCAAGATTTTAATATAAAAGAACAGTTGAGATCAGACCACATCCGTCTTTACCCTAGCTTCCAGTTTCTGGAGCTGCTTCTTGCCACCCTTCATGGCCAGATTTTCAGCTTCATCAAGGCGGTGCTGCAGGTCTTTCACTGTCACCTCCAGGTTCTTCTTCATCCTCTCCAAATGAGAGCTGGTGTCCTGCTCCTTCTTCAGCTCTTCTGCCATCATGGCAGCCTGAAATGTTGTTGATTTTTGTATTATTGGATATAAACTTAATGCAGTCTAATGTTTCAACTGCTAGAGTGCCAGAAATTAAGGAAAAATAGCCTAAAGTATGATTGTATGCACTCATTTATGCTGCACTATACTTTGTGTACAATTGCATAGAACTGTGAAAGGATGACTCACATCAGTGATGGCCTTCTTGGCCTTTTCTTCAGCATTTCTTGCCTCCTGGACAGAATCTTCCACTTCACCCTGGACTTGGACAAGGTCAGTTTCCAACTTCTTCTTGGTGTTGATGAGACTGGTATTCTATGATTAAAGAAGATGAAAATGAATTTTCATGTATGGAACTATTGAAGAACATTCTTGTTTGTCAACCTTTGAGCTTACCTGAGAGTGCAGCAGTCCCACACGCTCGCTGGCATCAACCAGCTCCTGTTCAGCCACTTTGCGGCTTCTGTCTGTTTGCTCCAGTGCAGCTCTCAGCTCTTCGATCTCAGCCAGCATCAGGTTGTTCCTGCGCTCCACCATGGCAACCTGCTCCCTCATGTCCTCCTGGCCTCTTATGGCGTCATCAAGATGAATTTGGGCATCCTGAATGGTAAAACATTGAAAGATTTGTCAGCAAACACTTTCCGCTTGTTACAAGGCAAGATGCTCTGCCACAAATCCTTGAGTGGATGTACCTTAAGCTGTCCCTGCACGTTTCTCAGCTGTTTCTGGGCTTCAGCTGCCTGGCGGTTGGCGTGGCTCAGCTGAATCTCCATCTCGTTGAGGTCTCCCTCCATCTTCTTCTTGATTCTCAGGGCATCATTCCTGCTCCTGATCTCGGAATCCAAAGTGCTCTGCATGGATTCAATCACTCTCTGGCTGTTCCTCTTGATCTGCTCAATCTCCTCATCTTTCTCTGCAAGTTTTCTGTCAATTTCACTCTTGACTTGGGTGAGCTCAAGCTGAACCCGCATAATCTTGGATTCTTCATGCTCCAGGGTAGCCTGTGAACAAGTGTGCATATAACAGGTCATTCATTCAAAATACAAAAAGAGTCACAAAGTAGGAAAAGTAGCACTGTGTCAAGTCCAACACCTTTACAAGATGAGTCTGAGCTAAAGCTCTCCTAATATTTACCTCTGCCTCCTCCAGAGCAGTCTGGATCTCTGTCTTCTCAACTTCCACTGTCTTCTTTCCCTTCTCAAGCTCATGAATCGTTTTACCGGTGTCACCAAGTTGTTCACTCAAGTCTGAGATCTCCTCTGTTGGAACAGATTTATAAAGTATACATTTCAGAATGTTAAGCAGTATAAAGAATAAAGTAATAGAGATACTTCAGATAAATTGATTTGGTGTTTAGAGTGCATTTCTGTTGGGGAGAACAGAATAATTGTCTTACGTTGCAGGTTCTTGTTCTCTCTCTTCAGGGTCTCCAGGTGGTCCAGAGCTTCTTCATATGAGTTTTTCAGCTTGAACATCTCAGTGCTTAATGTCCGAGCCTCCTTCAGAGCTCCTTCAAGCTCTGCCTGGCTTTCCTCATATTTCTGTTTCCACTCTGCAAGAACCTGAAAGTACAACAAACAATTGAGTGTGTTTTGTCCCCTCACATTAACGAGTCCAAACCACATGTAAAAACATCTAACCTTGTCAAAGTTCCTTTGCTTCTTGTCGAGGTTAGCAGCCAGAGCATTAGCTCTCTCCACGTCAATCATCAGGTCCTCCACTTCAGCATGCAGTCTCTGTTTTGTCTTTTCCAGAGAGGCACATTTTGAATTCACAGCCTCGATGGATTCTTCTGCATCCTGAAGACGCTGGGCGAGCTTTTTCCTGTTAAACCATACAGTAAACAGGTTCTGTGATGATTTACCAAATCAGTGCACGTGGAAACAGTGTGATTTCAGGACTGTTCATTACTTAGCCTCCTCCAGCTCCTCAGTGCGCTGAATGGCATCAGTCTCGTATTTGGCTCTCCACTGAGCCACCTCGCTGTTGGCCTTTGACATTGCCCTCTGCAGCTCAGATTTGGCCTCCTGCTCCTCCTCATACTGCTCTCTGAGCAGGTCGCAGTCATGACGAGCTGACTGAATAGCGTGAGCCAGGGCGTTCTTGGCCTATGAAACAAATGAGCACCTCATTAATATTAATAATACTATATAATAATGTCTGGTGTCCTTTTTCTCTGAAATAAGTCCATTACCTTAACTTCCTCCTCTACGTGCCTCTTCAGCTCCTCAATCTGCTGAATGTAAGCCTGCTTGGCCCTCGACAGCTGAGAAACAAGAGCTTCTTTCTCCTCCAGCTGACGCGAACATTCACCTAATCAAAGATATTAGTGAACTTAATGGACATCAGAACAAAATTGCTACAGCTCATGTAATAATTTATAATGGATATTATTCACATTTTCGTGCAAGACTAGATGTAGTGACATATACTGATATGTGCAATGTGCAACAAATATCAAATATTACATTTAGGTGAAAGGGACTGAAGGTGGAATAGGGTTTTTAAAAGTAGGGGAGAAGCAATAGGAGGTTAAGTTTGATTTTGGTATCTTTCAGATAACGGTTTAAAATACAGACTGTATGCAAAAGGAGCCTAGTTTTTGAACACCCCAGACTATGATTCTCATACCATTTTCAGTTTGAAGTCTTGCTTTCTGTGCACTCAGGTCGTTCAGCTGACGAACATTTTCATCATTCTTTGATTTGAGCTCACTCAGCTGATCTTCTAATGTCCTGCACATTTTTTCAAGGTTTCCCTGATAAAGGAAAACATTAATAATTATAAAAATATTACCATTATCTTTTGCTCTCTGTAATAAAATATAGCTCCCTCACTTTAGTTTTGGCAATGGACTCCATATTGCTGCTGAGGTCATCGATCTCCATCTTGTATTCGCTTTTCTCTTTCTCCAGCTTCTGTTTGACTCTCTGGAGGTTATCAATCTGTTCTCCCAGCTCTGCCACACTGTCAGCCTGCTTCTTGCGGAGAGCTGCAGCGGTGGCCTCGTGCTGCAGGGTGGACTCCTCCAGATCACGACGCAGCTTCTGAAACTCGGCCTCACGCTTCTTGCTCATCTCAATCTGAGCAGATGTTGCTCCACCAGCTTCTTCCAGCCTCTCGCTGATCTCCTCAAGTTCCCTGGAAAGATCAGACCTCTGCTTCTCCACCTTGGCCCGAGCAGCCCGCTCAGCCTCAATCTCCTCCTCCAGCTCCTCAATACGAGCCTGAAACCCACCGAGTTTAAATTAAAATCTTTCAATATATTTGAATGTTCCTGTGACCTTCGACTAGTACTAACAATTGTACCTGCAGTTCTTTTATCTTTTTCTGTAACTGGATTCCAAGAGTCTGCTCATCCTCAATCCTACACAGGAGCTGGCTTGTCTCAAAGTCCTTCCTTTAGGGGACAGAATAAATCGTCACATTTAAGAAACATGTAAGAAGTGCCTCTAGTGAAATCATTTATTGCAAGTAGGTAAAAGGATGGCGTTTGTTTACTCTTACTTCTTTATTTTCTCGTCAGATTGCTGCTTGTCATTCTCTAGATCCATTAAAGATTCCTGGGCCAGTTTCAGATCTCCTTCAAGCTTCCTTTTGGCTCGCTCAAGATCCATACGGAGTTTCTTTTCTTGCTCCAGAGAACCTTCAAGCTGTCCATGAAATAGATGTTTATCGTTCACTCTTTCAACACTGTGTCAAAGCTGTATTAAGTTAGTGTTAACTGTGATAGATAATCAAAATGTGTCTATAAAGCAACATAACAGTCATGTTGTCACTGCTTTTAAATCAGTAACCACGATAGTGTCACCACATTAACCATGACTGAGATCATAAGAAAACTAAATGTAAAAGAGAGAATTTTGCTATTTTACAAGCAGGCTAAACTTTGGCTTTTAAATGCAGATATTACTCACATCGTCCACTTGCTGCTCCAGCTTGGTCTTGGCCTTCGTCAGAGAGTTGACTTTGTCTTCCTCTGCCTGCAGATCATCAAGGGTCTGCTGATGGGCCTCTTGGAGGGCTTTCTTCTCTTTGGTCAACTTGACAATGGTCTCATCTTGAGATGTCATTTCCTCAACCAGGTTTTTAACCTGTATTCACAATATTGTGAGAACTATTTTAAAGTGTTTAAGCTTTTAACAAGAGCCGACTTTCAGGCCTAGTGGAAGATTTACCAACCTTGTTCTCAGTGGCGTGCTTCTCCTTTTCTACTTTGGCCAGGGTGAGCTCCAAGTCATCAATGTCTTTCTTCAACTCAGAGCACTCGTCCTCCAGCTTCCTCTTCTTTGCAGTCAGCTCACCATTCATTTCCTCCTCATCCTCCAGTCTCTCAGCCGTCTCCTTGAGTTTGGCCTCAAGCTGGATTTTTGATTTAATGAGCCCCTCACACCTTTCCTCTGCATCACTGAGGGTTTCACCTTCCTAGATTTGATATATAACATCACAATGATAATTAATTATCTTTAAAACCAGGATCTCTGAGAAAGCAATTCTCACATTCTTTGTAACGTACAGACTGAATTTGTAGCTGCAAATCATTCTTCTCCTGCAGCAGAGAAACCATCTTCTCCTCCAGTTCTTTCTTCTTAGCCAGAGCCTTTGCAAGATCCTCTTTCATCTTTCCAAAGTCCTCTTTCATTTGGGCCATCTCTTTTTCAGTCTCTGCACTCTTCAGCAGAGGCTTGATCTTGAAGTACAGCTTCATCCATGGCCAAGTTTTGACATTCATGAATGAGCGAATGTTGTACTGGACGGAGTAAATTGCCTCCCTGAAAACAACAAAGAAAAAATGTAGTTAGAAAATGTTGAAAAGTTGCAGATTTTTGAAACATGCATTACATTTTTACATCAATAACAGACACATTACCTCCTCTCCATCATCTTGACAAACTCTGTCCTCATGAGGAAACCTCTGCAGACAGCTTGAGTCATTGTGACCAGCTCAGCCAGTTTCTCATCTCTCATCTCCTCCAGAGCTCCCAGCAGACCGGCTTTGAAGAACACCTGAGAGTCAATAATTATAATTATCTTTTAGTAAATTATTATTCATGATAGTTAATAGTATACCCTTTTTTTTGTAAAAAGTCTTGTCCTCTACCTTGGTGTGGCCAAACTTGTACTGACTCTGGTCCACATCGATGGATCCCAGCAGTTTCTCTGAGGCCTTCTTGTTATCAATGAATTGTCCCTCAGGGATGACACTAGCATTCAATACTTTGTATCTGAAAGTAAAGATTTCTTACAGTTAGACACACTAGCTTAAAGATTATAATAACTTTTCAATGACTGTCAATGTCATGTTTCTGCTACCTCTGCTTGAAGTCACCGTAGATGATTCTGCTGGGGAAACCTTTCCTGCAGATCCTGATACCTTCCAGCACACCGTTACACCTCAGCTGGTGGATGACCAGGAAGTTCTCCATAAGACCTATGATCATTTATTATGTGTAATTAATTAGTAATAGTACAAGAAATGGTCAAATTCCATGATACATGATTCTTTGACTTGCCATTTGTCTCTAATTTCTATAACTTTATTAATTAAATCAACATTGACACAAATAGCACATACCTGGTGTCTTTGATTCATTGGGAATCAGGCAGCGCACAAAATGAGGATGTGTGCACCTTAAGTTGGTCATCAACTTGCCCAAATTCTCCTGAAGAATTAAAAGGATATTTCATTGGCAAAAGGCACTCAATTAGTGCAATGAAGTACATAAGTCCTTCTTTTATATCTTACCCTGAACAATGCAGACACAGTCTGGAAGGAACCACCCTTCTTCTTGGCAC
The DNA here is from genome assembly GCF_910591455.1 of Pholis gunnellus. NCBI lineage: Eukaryota > Metazoa > Chordata > Actinopteri > Perciformes > Pholidae > Pholis > Pholis gunnellus. Next base: position 14,130,642 of record NC_136529.1, on the reverse strand, counting down.
CTTTCTTTGAGGCAGCCTCAGCTGTCAGTGGAACGACAATTACATTGAAATTAATAAATTGAAACCAAATTAATTTGCATTATTTTATATTTCATGTAGAGACAGGTAACAGCATGTACCTTCTGTTCCGGCGTGTGCTGCATAGAGGTGAGACAACAGTTTGACTGAAGACTTCTGGTAGAGCTGAACCACTGAGTCGTTCAGGGGGTCTTTGTTCTTATCCAGCCAGCCAGTGATGTTGTAGTCAACAGTGCCGGCATAGTGCACCAGAGAAAAGTGAGCCTCAGCTTTGCCTTTGGTGGGTTTTGGCTTCTCAAAAGCCTTGGTTTTTCCAAGATGCTGGTCATAAAGTTTGTTCTTGAAGGTGACATCTGATGACTTTGGGAACATACACTCCTCTTCAAGGATGGAGAAGATTCCCATTGGCTGTCATGATGAAATTATTATTTTAAACAAAAGTTTTCAAGTCATCGGATAGTTTTCTCTGTTTGTGAATATTCAGCGTGTCTCTCACCTTCTCAATCAGCTCAATGCAGGCAGCCAAGTCCATACCAAAATCAATGAACTCCCATTCAATTCCCTCTTTCTTGTACTCTTCTTGCTCCAGGACAAACATGTGGTGGTTGAAAAACTGTTGCAGTTTTTCATTGGTGAAGTTGATGCACAGCTGCTCCAAGCTGTTGTACTGATTAATTTAGAACAAGTAAAAGTTACTGCCTTAACAACAAAATCATCATCATCAAAAAAAGAAGAAATTGCGTCACCAAACTTACATCAAAAATTTCAAACCCAGCAATATCCAGGACACCGATAAAGAACTGTCTTGGCTGCTTGGTAGCCAGCATCTCATTAATTCTGACGACCATCCACAAGAACATTTTCTCATAGACAGACTTGCAGAGAGCCATGACGGAATTGTTGACCTGAGATTTTACAGATACAGCAGTGATAAAACAATAAAATTAATCAAAGTTTTCAGGGGTCAAACAGACTATAGCTTTAAGATTCACAGGACTGTATGTGACTGTTTTACCTGAGGCACAGTCTGGCCCTTCGTCACATACTCATTTCCGACTTTCACCCTCGGGTAGCACAGGGCCTTCAGTATATCAGCCGAGTTCAATCCCATGAGATAGCCGATTTTATCAGCGACTGAAAAGAAGCAAAAACGGAGTGATTGAGAATATATAATATTTTTATTTTTTATTTTTCACTTGTTTACAAAAGTGCAACATACCCTCAGAGCCATCGGGCTCAGCCTGCTCTTCACGCTGCTTTTGCTTGAACTTCATTGATCCGTGATGCATCACACTTCCAGTCAGCTTGTAAATACTGGCCTTCTCATCAGCACTGAAGCCCAGGATGTCGATGGCAGTCTGTGAGTATTCAAAGAAAATTCATAAGCGCTGCTCTATAATGCTGCTCTATCAATAAAGCATTTCTAAATTCATACATTTCTTGAGGGTGTGGACTTGATAATTGTCTTACATCAGTGGCAATGAACTCCTCAATATCGTCAATACTCTTGACAAGGATTTCACCTTGACTGATCATGGGATAGTCATAAGGGTTTTTGGTGATGAGGAGAGCATCTGAAGAAAGAAAGCCATTGTGGTTGATTCTTGTCAGCACATATACACTGTACAGCAGGTAATGAATAGTCTTTGAAAATCAAAAATGTCTCACCTATGAGCTCAGGTTTGTGGCCTGTCATGAGCTGATAGAAGATGTGGTAGCTCCTCTCAGCAGACAGCTGGAACGTCACTCGAGACTTCTCAAGCAGATCTGTCGATCACAGTCAGTTCTGTTCAATGAGCTGAACAAACACAAACTGAGGTATCTGCTTCATTATTTCTATCCTTACATGTTTCAATGTCTGCTGAGGCCAGCTTCCCAGTTGATCCAAAATGGATTCTGATGAATTTACCCTATTCAAGTAAGGACTGTAGATTAGTATTATAACTTATTGCATTCTGATATTGTTTAAAAAGAATCAGGTCAACAAACACTTACAAAGCGGGATGAGTTGTCATTCCTCACAGTCTTGGCATTACCATAAGCCTCCAACAGGGGATTGGCTGCAATGATTTGATCCTCCAGCGACCCCTTCATTCAGAAAACAAAACGTGGAAAAATTCATGCTTTATACCCGATAGTCCAAGATCACATTGTCTGTGACTGCTTTTTTGACACCTTTTCCTAAAACAGATTTGTTCATTTACCTGTATCTTGCCAGAAGCTCCCTCAGGTTGCTTCTTTCCTCCAGCCACTGCGATTGTCGCAAAGTACTGGATGACACGTTTGGTGTTGACGGTCTTTCCTGCACCGGATTCTCCACTTGGAGAAAAAAACACAGATCAATTAGCAGCAGACACATCTCCTTCTAGTGAACTGAACAAACCTTGAAAGAAACTTGTGATGTAGAGCATACTGTCAATGTTACGGTATGTTGTTTATGTAAAATAATGTGTAGTTTGCTAAGACTTTTCTTCAACATTGAGTTACATTGATTTCAGGATTACTTTATGTTAGACAAATAATTTATAAAATTGGCAAACTTACGTGATAAGGATGGACTGATTATCACGGTCTGTAAATAAAAAAGTAACATATTTTCAGATTATTTACACAATTGGTCCATTTAAAATCTGCTTTGTGTACATTATTTAGTCCAACATTTACTAGAAATGTACAACAATGATGTGGAGTTATCTCACAGTTACCTATAATTTCAAGCCTTTAAACACAAAAGAATGAGCTTCTATAAGCTGCTACTTGCTTAATAGATATGTTTTTAAAGTTCAAAACATTGGATATATACTGTAATAATTGCTCTCTTCTCATATGATTTTCCATTTTAAACATGCAAAGTTTTGGCACTCTTCTCACAAACCAGTGAGCATGAACTGATAGGCGTTATCAGAGATGGAGAAGATGTGGGGTGGAGCCTCAATCCTCTTCTTGCCTCTGTATCCTGCTACAACCCCTGAATCATACACTGGGAGCCACTTGTAGGGGTTCACAGTCACGCAGAACAGCCCTGAGTAGGTCTGTGAAGACAGACAGGATTTCTATTGACGTCTTTCTTTCATCGTTTCATCTACTGATGTGATGATTCGGTCGATACTCACGTAGATCATCCATGCTGCGTAGCGCTCTTTGAGGTTATACAGCACAGTAGCCTCACTGAGGTGAGTCATCATGGCCATGTCCTCAATCTTATCGTACTTTGGAGGGTTCATGGGGAAGATTTCAGTGTCTTTTACAGTGAGCGTCTGTTACAAGGAGAGAAACAACACAGGACTTCAGTTTTTACAGTGGACCGATGATGAGAGCGAGCTGGTTAGTATTCCTTATTATTCATATTACAGTCAGAGGAATCATAAAACCACTAAAATATCAGTTTAAAATATTTCCCTTTTGGGTTTATTACAGATAAATTATACTGCTGAACATATTATGTTCTCTCACGAGACATGCACTTTATACACTGGTATGTCAACAAATAAAAACAGAGGAGCACACTGTCTGTCACTCTTGACAGTTTACTGTGAAATTAAAACTGTTTAACTCTTTGTTTTATTCCACTGTCATCACGCTCACCTTTCCAGAGAGAGTATCCACGGTGGCTTTGCCGCCTTCTTTCTTAGTAAGTTTCCCCTTGAGGTACATCTCTGCCGGCTCAGTCACAAAGAATGCAGTTTTAGCATCAAAGGGAGAGGTTTGAGCCTCAAGTCTCTCCTTTTCAGATTTCCGGAGGTAAATGGCCGCCGCGCCGAAACACGACATCTCAGCGTCCGTACTCATGGTGACCCCCTTACTGTGTAAAAAGTATGTAAAACAGGACAGCAGTTATTTACTTCAGTCATTATTTCTTGTCATGATGGTACTGATGAACAAAGCTGATGAACAGAGAAACATGGACAGTGGTTTAACTTTACTAATTTATGTTTCATGCTAAATGAAAAAGTTAAACACAAAAGCAGTTCACAGTATGTAACAACAGGGGGACATTGCTATTGTATAACCTATTATCTTTGTTGATGCCATGACTTGTTACATGCACCACTAAATGCTTGTTTAAAAGTCTCAGACACTTTGGTGTAAGATAACAGTGACAATTTATTTCTTCTTTCTAATGATGCATATGTTTGTTAATTGATTTGCTACCGATTCCACACGAGGTTAAGGTTTAATGAACATATAACAAAGTCTGACTTATCACATATATACTGATTAAAAGTGTCCTTAAACAAAATGAAACAGTGGTAAAGTAAATAAATCACCTTCTTCCCTCTCCTCAGATGAATAGATATTGATGGACTAATGAAGAAAGGTTCTGAAGAAAGACACAAATAATTTAAATTAATAACAGTAATCAAACTATTTCATATTGAAGATGAACTTACTGTACACTGAAGTCCTGGCACAAACAAGATAGCTCTGTATTCACTTTGTGGTGTTTGGAAATTCGTGATCATGCCCTGCATTGTTCATTAAGCTGCTGGTTTTCCTGCTGCTAATAAAAGACTGTCACACACTCACCTTGACTGGGCGTCTGTCAGTAGTTGGGTGCGTCCAGCCTCCCGTCTTATATAGAGAGAGATCAGTGTTCACTCAGCAGAAATGACCTGCTCTATTTGGTCATGTACTTTTAGGCTCTCATGCTTGAGTATTTTTGCATCTAATCTGACCTCTGGCATCTTTTGTCACGGAACAACACAGCCAGTTTATCACAGATTAAACGCCTGTCGCTTTCACTTTCAGAGTGCCTGGTTTAAAGAGGCAAGTGATAAGAACTTAAATGAGAAATATGTACACAGACTATTCTTTGAAATGATTATGGTTAATCAGTGCATACTCTATAGACGGCTTATTATTGGTGTCATAACCAGAAGAGCCCAACTTTATCAACTAGAACATACATGAACAGAATTCTGTTGTGATCTTTCATTAATATGGATTTTAATCAGAATTGTTTTGTTTTAAATACAAACCAGTATGTCCTTAGGGGCTACAGCATATGTCGAGGGTGAGCACATTAAACGTTCGTCTCATAGTAAACTATTTTACAGAAAGAGCATGGTGCCACACAATAGTCACAGTTAAACAACATACTGAATTTAAAGGTGTATAAATAGATCAAGACACATACAATGCAGCATTTTTTTTAACCCTGTGTAAATATTGTTCTGGCTTACTGTATGGGTTACTGAAGTTCAGACATTGTTTTGGTCTTTACAATAATCTCCTTAATGCACCTTGGCACTGCAGAGGATCCGACTTTAGCCGTGGAGAAGCTCTCATGTGTCACTGGTATTCTGTTGCAGAAGCCTTGCAAGTCTTTCCTGTGACAAAGGGACAGAATTGGGCCTAACAGTTGCCAATCTAAGAACCTGTGAAAATAATGATACCTCATGATGGCAGAAACACTCGACGAGGTCTGCGTTTCACAAAATCCTAAACTTAATTTGATTTGTTCTGTAGGGATGAAGGACAATGGGAAGAAGAACAATATTCATATTTATAGCACTTTAATTTCATTTGTTGTTTAATTCATGCATCCAGGAGATATCCAGTAAAACATGACATATGTATCCTGTGAAAATAACTTGACAAGCAAATGGTGATGGCATTTGCTTTGAAGTTCCCTCGATACAAAAGTCCACTACTAATCCCAATAGGCACTATTATGTCAGTGTCATTACATCCAAAACTGCAAATAAAATGTTTACTATTTTACAATATTTTCGTACACAATATGTATTTCTATACTTAATTTGCAGTGTGAAGTTCCTAAAAACTACTCCACTTTGAGTGACAAAGCCTGCCAAAGTGTTGAATTATCTCGTTATGACAACCAATGGTGGAAATCTTTTGGAGCAGGGCCAATGTTTGAGTTAATGTGACAAGATTCCAAATGCCACATCACGGCATCACACTCTCCGAGTGAGAAATGTATGACAAGGGGTCAAGTAGAAATGTTGTATGCCTTAGATTGTTACAAATGTTGGCAACACTTTACTTTGAGTATTTTGCATCCATGAGCAGTACATAAACACTCAATGAATGGTTTATAACATACTATTGTACAATGTAGTTTTACAGTGTTGAATGTATTTGTCAAAAACTATAGTGCATAACTAGAGGCTGGTGTATAAACAGATAACGAATGACTATGAATATGGTAAAACACAGTTTTAATGATGTAAAATATGTCTTCATAGGAGAAGTTGTACTGTTTGATGAATACTGGACATTAATAAACATAAATAAATATCTGCTTACAACTACATTGTGTGTTATAAAGCATGTATTATAAGTTTGTATAATTGTAATGAATAGTAAATAGTGCTACACAGTTGAACCACATAATAGAAGATATAACACACTTGTGCAATAGAGAGTGGTATTAAAAGTTGGACATTTTTTTTCTTCTCTGACACATTTTTTGGGGGATACAGAAGTAATTTCATTAGATATCATTCATGGTCTAACAAAAGCAGTCCTGTTTTTAGACATGACTTATTATCCCAAAGAATTTTTGCAATTACTGAGGAATATTTTAGGCTCCACAGTCATATATTGTCCTGATTATAGTGCATAAAGGAACAGACAGGCAATGATTGCACGGGTCCACCTTCTATTTATGTACTTATTACTTTCCAGCAAGTCTGCAGTCTGAGTCATTGTAATTTGTATGAAAATGTGCAACACAAATAAACTTGAACTTGAATTACTGCCGTCTGGAGAGTGAAGGGAGCTGGTGTGGAGCTTGAGCTATTTGTGTCTTTAGGTGTCAACTTAAATAGGTAGTAATAGATGATTGTAAAAGAACTGGACATACTATATTTAAGTAAGAAGTGAAAACTTGGTGTTGCCATGTTTTCTCTCTCTGGCCGCTGATATTTGAATACATAACTATTAGGGAGCTGTCTGGAACGGAAAGAGTATAAGGTTTATATTAACTCTCTACTGACAGTGCTCTAACACAGTCCGAGGCTTCATCTTTACTATTTCTGACCCACAATTGGCCCTAAAATCTCAAGCTTGTGAATCTACAGAATGACAAATATTTTGTGGTCTGCCGGCTCAGATGTCTGACTTTCCTGTTGGTTTATAAGGGTGTGATGATCCTTGAGCCCAGACAGATGACAGACATGTTCGTCCTAAATGGGGTCGTCTAGCTGGGTCAAAGGGCCTCAGCTTTCTAGGGACCGTCTCTGAAATATGATATTGTGAACATAATCACACTGTCTCTGCCACATCACACAGAGAGGTATTGGAATATTTCAAAATGCTCATAGTTTTTTACCTCATTTATACATTTTCAAATACACTGAGACTTTTAACAGTAATCTGGGTGTTTCTTAACTGATTATGATTCAAAGTGCAACACCAGTGTTTACAAAAATGAGTGATGTAAACAGAACAACTGTACTACAGCATCTGATTCATTCAGGTTACAGGTTGTTTGATTAGTTCGACATGGCCACCATTAATCATTGTGTATTTCAACTCTTTCTATCATTGTCACCTTTGTATATTTAGATTGTTGGAATTAATTGTTTATGTGTATTTGTGTTTGCACACTTGCTTGCCGGAAATTGCCACCTGGGAAACAAATAAAGTATTTTGACTTAACCTGATTAGAATTGACTTTTGGTTCATACCTTCATTATTGATAATGCGTTAGTTCAAATCCGACCTGCGGCCCTTTGTTGCGTGTCGCCCTCTCTATGTCTATCTTAAGCTGTATATCTAATAAAGGAATTAAACCCCCCCCCCCCAAAACAAGAATAACAAAAAAGATTAGCAAGCTAATGCAAAATAAAACTGAAGAACTATAAATTATTTGAAAAGGAGAAAAACTCCAGAGCATGATAATTTAAACTGGATATTTCTATCATTAAATGAAGCATGAACGTTGCTTATTTCAAATAACAACCATATCAATAATCTAGTAGCACAAATGCTGATCACATTTAAGTCACCTACGTTTATCACTCTTTCACTTTAATTTCTACAATTTAATTATGTTTCCTTTTTGACCCTCTAAGCATTAGTTTGCTCACATAAACAATACAACTTTGAATGTATGCTGAAAAACTAAATTAAAGTTTCTGATTTGAACAAATCCCTATTTTTCTCTCTACTTACATCATCCTGACACATTTAAACTAAATATATTTGTGCATCTAATGTTTTTTTTTGTCACTTTTACCTGTTATATTTTCTAGCATATCAGATTACACGTCTGCATTTCTGACAGTATAACCATTCTGGTGTGTGGGAGGGTGTGCGTGTGTGTGTGTGTGTGTGTGTGTGTGTGGGGGGGTGTTAGTCAATGACCCTCTCATCTCTCTGTGCTGCTGAAAGTCAAAGGTTTAAAGGTTTGCTGTTGACAACTCAACTGCCCGTATCAGACATGAGAAACAATCACCTATCCTGGTGGCTCCTGTGACTCGGCTGGTGGTTTAAAAGTGCTACATGTTGTGCTCCATAAAGTCTTCTGGTTTATTTGTCAGTAAACTTACAGCTCTATTGTCTAATGTGAAATCCTCAGTGAACAGGTGATTAGTATGTGTCTCCAGGTTGTTTCAGACAGGCACTTGTGTTGTCTCAAGGGCGCGGATGTATTTATAAACCCTTTCTTTAAATGGTCTTGTTGTACAGTGTGTCCTGACAGATGAACTGAAGACAAGGCCAGGCGTGGAGCCTGACCTTCCCTTAAGGCAAGTGTTTGTTCCCCATGCATGGCAAGAAGGGGATCATGTTATATGATGTGTAGTAGTTTGCATTCTTTCCCTGTTGAAAGATGACACTAAATTGGCGAAGTTGGGGAGAGGGCATTAAGGGCTAAATACTGAGGACTTCACGCCCTACGAAAGAGGTCTATATATTCAATAAAAATGTGAAACCTGATCTCTTATGCTCCCGGGTGTGCTTATTAGGAAGAAATACAAATATAGCTGCCTCCTCAGCAATGCTCTCAGAGCTCAGCCATTTGTCACAGCCTCAAGTATTATTGTGGAACAACCTTTGATATAAAACACTCCCTTCCTTGGTGGTCCTAGTCACAAATATAACAAACGCATTGATGCTTATAACAATACATCGTAGTCTTACTTCTTAAAATCCTATTGTGTTTATTCACTGTGAGTCAAATCTTACTCAGCGCTCTACTGATTTAACTGATACCAGATAAATAAACACAATTTTAAAGGATTACTGATTAATGAGACGGAACATTCAACTACTTTTGTCGAATTTATATGAATGTCCAACAAGCTTTAGGTCTCAAATAAAAGCGATAATAGAAAGAGAAATGAAAATATGGAAATCGTGACGTACGACTTACAGCATATAAAGTAGTACAAAGTCCTTAACAGTGAGGGATAGAACTGTCTATCATTGCAGAAGTAGTTACAACATCAAGGTATATCTCTGCATTCTCCAGAAAATCTCTTCAACCAGTTTGAAATGTCTGTTTTTGGCTAATAAGTGATTAAATACCTGACAAATCAAGAAACGTCATCACATTGCCCATAATGCCTCAATATTAAATCTATTTAAGAAGTAGAGGAAAATATCTGATGCTAAACAAATGCATATCTCCTCATTACCATGTTCTCTATTTGGAAGCGTTAGTATTCCGTCTTCAGTTTGTTTTTGTTCTTTCCTTCTAACAGTTAAATACTGATTCATTTCCCCTCTCTGTCCTTTTGCTACAGTCCGCTCTTCATAAAACCATTTCTAAACAATAGGACTTGAGAAATACATGCCAACCAGATTCATTCTGTCAATTATTATCGTTTTCTTTACTTCATCTTTTAAGAATTACTAGTAGAATATTACTTCATCGTGCCTGTAAAGTATTTTGCTTTTGATGCAGATCAAGGTTTTAAGTCTGAAAACTTGTCAAGCATCAAGTAAGGTTGTAATTTCCTTATTGGCTATACAGTGAAAAGCAAAATACTTTATTTCCTGTAATGAATCTTAAACTACATTTGAGTTACCTAACCATAGACATCACTGTGCACAGACACACTGCGGTAACACTGTGTGTTGTGGTTCACTAATAGGTCTATTTTCATCACAACTTGACACGGTGCAACATATGTTTTGAAGCCCATAAAAACTGTAAGGTCACTGTACTGTCGGTAACATTATCACCATGAGGCAAAGATTTGCAGTTATCGTAACCTGCAGGACTTTTACATGATAACAGGCGACAGTTGACATCACGCCTATTTTGAATGGTGGAGCTACACTCGCTGCTGCTCAAGCTTGAACACCAAATACACTACTCAAAATCTGTTTATCTCCAGTGTTACTATTAGTAATTAGCTTTATGTTCTCCTGATAAAAGTTTGGTGATTTGTCTGATGTATTTTCATTTACTTTTTTAAATGTATAAAGAATGTCAATAATTGTCTTCAGCTAAATGAATCTCTGCATGTAGTTGGAGAATTAATGGAGTGAAATTGTTTTTGTGTAACACTATAGTATATACTTACTAGTCCTCAAGAGTTGAGACATTGGCTTATGTGTTCAAAAATATTCTCTGTGTACTTTAAAAGAATATGACTTACATTTGAACGTTCTCTTTGTAATGTTTGTGTTTTATTAACTCCATACATCCTTTGAATTCAGTGTGAAGTGAAACCAATAAATTAATGACACAGAAAGGGTATTCAATTGCATGGAGATTAATTTCTTGTTACACATCAGACAAAAACATCACATTGTATGATTTCTTGTACTGTGTCATGTCTGGACTGATGCTCATTCTTCACCCTCCTTTCCCTTTGAATCAATACAAAAGAGACAGTAAGAAGTTTGTGGTTAAACCGTTTGTCAAGATGTAAAGATACAGAAGTTTCTTGAATAAATATCATTTGGTGTACAGAATGAAAATAAATAAAAATGAACATACCCTGACGATCTCACGGCTTTTGGCTCTCAGCTTGTTCACCTGAGACTCAGCGATGTCAGCTCTCTCCTGAGCTTCCTCCATCTCATGCTGCACCTTCCTGTACCTGGACAGGTGAGTGTTGGCCTGCTCCTCCTGGAAAGCATAAAGTTAAAGAGGTGATATGTTGAACAATCTTTCCAAACATATGAGATTAAAACCATTAAATGACGCTGCATCATGCAGTCAGTCCTATGGTGTTAGGAAAGGTGTCACTGGTGTGATGCCTGTTTGCGTTGCATGTGTCAAATATTTCACACTCACAGCCTCCTCAGACTGCCTCTTGTAGGATTTCACTTTCAGCTGCAGCTTGTCCACCAGATCCTGAAGTCGGGCAATATTCTTCTTGTCCTCCTCAGACTAGAGGCGGTATAGAGCACAGTTTGTCAGACCAAAACTAAAGCCAATACCATCCTCCCAATGTGTTTTAGGAGGATCTTTAAAAACACTCAAGAGCATGCAATACGATCCAACGGACATCTTCCAAGAGGAAGCCACTTCAGAAAAATGTACAAGATTAACCAAACATGCTACAAACTCTGACAATGTGAATTAAAGCACAACAGCAGAGACAGTTACACAATGTCTGTCGGGAATCCTTCAGTCCTGTCAATCAAGCTGCCTGTGGGAATTGAGTTTACATGAAAGCGTTCCTTCTCTTTAAAATGTTTCATAGTGTAAATCTGTAAAAATATCTATCAATATCAATCATTTGGTCATACTAATCTATGCACACAACCACATGTATTTATAGCTGCAACAGCAGAAGGCCCATTTTTAGCTGTGATCCACTCTTAATCACTTCGAGCTTCAGACATATGATGGCAATTAATGCCCTCTAGGGGTCTGAATCATATTCTACATCCAGTTTGACTTTAGCAGCACACATTTTATGATAGGAAGTAGTTGTGTCCATATTCAAATTGAATTGGTGCACAATGAAAGTTTTAGGTTTTGGTTCTCTGTACCTGGTAAGTCAGTTCCTTTACCCTGCGTTCATGTTTGCGGACTCCTTTCACAGCTTCAGCTCCACGTCTCTGCTCGGCCTCGACCTCCGACTCAAGCTCTCGGACCTTGACAATAAGAGGTGCAGATTTTATGGTGACAGGACTCAATATGCTCGAACAGATAACAAATCTTTTATGAGCTTGTTGGGTAACATGTTTGTTACAGGTAGAAAATGCAGGAGGTTGTTAAGGCCCTGAAATTAAAGCTGAAATTCAGCAATGTAACCATAATTATTCTTTTCAAATCCAAATTGCAAGAACACTGAGTCAAAAAAGAACTTAAATAAACAAATGAACGTACCCGAGCCTCCAGTTTCTGGAGCTGCTTCTTGCCGCCCTTTAGGGCGAGATTCTCAGCTTCATCCAGACGGTGCTGCAGGTCTTTCACTGTCACCTCCAGGTTCTTCTTCATCCTCATGTATTGTCTTTCCTGATTCAGCAATATGTTCAGTCAAATCAGAGATTTCCTCTGTTGAAAAAAAAAAAACACAACACAAAATTCACAAAACACAAAATCAGTTTTTTTAAATGTAATTATAGTATTGCATAAATGATTTATCAGATTTTCTAGTAATATGAGGCCAGACACAGGAGCCCAAACTTCAATATTTTGAGTGTTATGTTTATAAAGAATTCAACTCACATTAATTTGCTACAAGTTTTTTTTGTTTTTCCTTAATTGTGAATGTAAAGAATGCTTTTAATTTCAACAATCACATGCAGTATTTGATGTCTTACGCTGCAGGTTCTTGTTCTCTCTCTTCAAAGTCTCCAGGTGGTCCAGAGCTTCTTCATACACATTTTTCAGCTTGAACATCTCAGTGCTGAGAGAACGAGATTCTTTTAAAGCTCCCTCCAGCTCTGCCTGGCTTTCCTCAAACTTCTGCTTCCACTCTGCAAGAACCTTAAAACATAAAAAGACCCATGTGGTTCAGTAATTGACAATTCTAGGGTCTTCATTTCAGCAAAAAAGGCACAAATATAAATGTAACCTTGTCAAAGTTCCGTTGCTTCTTGTCGAGGGTAGCAGCCAGAGCATTAGCTCTCTCCACGTCAATCATCAGGTCCTAGACTTCAGCATGCAGTCTCTGTTTTGTCTTTTCCAGAGAGGCACATTTTGAATTCACAGCCTCGATGGATTCTTCTGCATCCTGAAGACGCTGGGCGAGCTTTTTCCTGTTAAACCATACAGTAAACAGGTTCTGTGATGATTTGCCAAATCAGTGCATGTGGAAACAGTGTGATTTCAGGACTGTTCATTACTTAGCCTCCTCCAGCTCCTCAGTGCGCTGAATGGCATCAGTCTCGTATTTGGCTCTCCACTGAGCCACCTCGCTGTTGGCCTTTGACATTCCCCTCTGCAGCTCAGATTTGGCCTCCTGCTCCTCCTCATACTGCTCTCTGAGCAGGTCGCAGTCATGACGAGCTGACTGAACACCATGAGCCAGGGCGTGCTTGGCCTAATAATGACAAAATACATAATGAGGCAAATCAAATTTCTTCTTTACAAAAAATACAATAGATTATTTGCCGCTACATTAAACAAAAGCATTCTGCAATACCTTAACTTTATCCTCAAGGTGCCTTTTAAGCTCCTCAATTTGATGAAGTTGATGAATATACGCCTGTTTTCCTGTGAAACAAGAGATTCCTTTTCTTCCAACTGACGACCAAATTCCCCTGATTGGAAACATTTTCTTTAGTGATTTGTGCTGACTTACATTGTTTTACATACGTTTTCTGAAAGGTTGAAGGTTCAGTTTGATTTAAAATTCTCATCCTAAATGTTGCTCTCACCATTTTCAGTCAACAGCCTGGATCTTTGAACCTTAACCTCATTTAACTGACGCACATGTTTTTCTTTCTGGGTCTTTAATTCACTTAGTTGATCCTCAAGAGAACGACGCATTTTCTCCAGGTGACCCTACGGACACAAATCAACGTTAAGTTCACTGTAGTCATAATGCTACTGTTGATGATTAAACAGAAATTGTGGTCATTTTTATTCTTTAGATAAAAGAATAATTTCTAAATTTTACTTTTGATTTGGCAATAGACTCCATATTGCTGCTGAGGTCATCGATCTCCATCTTGTATTCACTTTTCTCTTTCTCCAGCTTCTGTTTGACTCTCTGGAGGTTATCAATCTGTTCTCCCAGCTCTGCCACACTGTCAGCCTGCTTCTTGCGGAGAGCTGCAGCGGTGGCCTCGTGCTGCAGGGTGGACTCCTCCAGATCACGACGCAGCTTCTGAAACTCGGCCTCACGCTTCTTGCTCATCTCGATCTGAGCAGATGTTGCTCCACCAGCTTCTTCCAGCCTCTCGCTGATCTCCTCAAGTTCCCTGGAAAGATCAGACCTCTGCTTCTCCACCTTGGCCCGAGCAGCCCGCTCAGCCTCAATCTCCTCCTCCAGCTCCTCAATACGAGCCTGTGACAAACACTTATAAGTCTCAAGTAAAGCCTACGCTGATTATTGACGCTTATAAGAATAATTCACTATTCACAATCCTAGTTATGGCTTTGGTTTTACAAATGGCTTAATTATAAGCATGCAAGTGAAGCAAAAATGTTGTTGATATATTTTAGTGAGTGTATATTAACTGCATTCCTGAATTTCATTCCATCCATCCAGTCACTTTCACAAGAAAGATTACTGTAAATATATTTGTATATATTTTTGCCTGATACAATCACTAATATTCAATAAAAATTCCCTCAACAAAGCCTGGACATATATTTATACATTACCTGCAGTTCCTTGATTTTCTTATGAAGTTGAACACCAAGTGACTGTTCATCTTCTATCTTTCCAAGAAGCTGACTCATCTCAAAGTCCCTCCTTAGATGGAAAAAACAATGAGAAATGTTGGAAGCGCACTGTTAATTTGGGAATTGTTATAAACATTCTCCAGATCCATTATGGACTCATGGGCCAGCTTCAGATCTCCTTCAAGCTTTCTTTTTGATCGCTCAAGATCCATACGTAGCTTCTTCTCTTGCTCCAGAGAACCTTCAATCTAGTAAAATCACATATAGTGTAAACAGTTCAAGTGAAAATATAGAAATACTTTGGTGAACTTGTTTTAAACAAAAACACAGCCTCTTACACCGTCCACTTGCTGCTCCAGCTTGGTCTTGGCCTTCGTCAGAGAGTTGACTTTGTCTTCCTCTGCCTGCAGATCATCAAGGGTCTGCTGATGGGCCTCTTGGAGGGCTTTCTTCTCTTTGGTCAACTTGGCAATGGTCTCATCTTGAGATGTCATTTCCTCAACCAGGTTTTTAACCTGTATTCACAATATTGTGAAAACTATTTTAAAGTGTTTAAGCTTTTAACAAGAGCCGACTTTCAGGCCTAGTGGAAGATTTACCAACCTTGTTCTCAGTGGCGTGCTTCTCCTTTTCTACTTTGGCCAGGGTGAGCTCCAAGTCATCAATGTCTTTCTTCTGCATCATTTTGGAAAATTCTTTCCTCATGAGGAAACCTCTGCAGAGAGCCTGAGTCATTGTGACCAGTTCAACCAGTTTCTCATCTCTCATCTCCTCAAGCGTACCCAGTAGTCCAGCCTTGAAGAATACCTGACGATATAGAAGTAATAACATTGATTTAACCAAAACATGTTTTGTTTCAAGCTACACAGTGATTTAATTATGTCACGATTGTAATGAAGTCTGTTTATTTACCTTGGTGTGGCCAAATCGATACTGTGATTTTTCCACACTAATGGATTCCAGCAGTTTCTCTGAGGTCTTCTTGTTGTCAATAAACTGTGCCTCAGGGATGACACTATAGCATTCAATACTTTGTATCTGAAAGGATTGGTTTAAATCAGATCATCAACAGAACAGAATCAACAAAAGTGGACTGAGAGGTACAGAAATAGCTTCTGCTACCTCTGCTTGAAGTCAGCGTAGAGGATTCTGCTGGGGAAACCTTTCCTGCAGATCCTGATACCTTCCAGCACACCGTTACACCTCAGCTGGTGGATGACCAGGAAGTTCTCCATTAGACCTTGAGGACATGCCAAATTCAGTCTTGTGTTGCATAATTACAGTAGTGTTTGAATGAATGAAAGAATACTTAAATTAGGCCCAAGTTTAGAACCAAGCTGAAGACCTTGCACAGATCAATGTTACCATAGAGGTGTGTCATTTGCAGAAATCGCCCTGATTTCAAACGACGACTATGGGACAGAGAGCCTAACCATACACAAGCTGAACAAGAGTGAGTTATGGGTTCATAAAGACCTCCCACAGCCTAATTGCTGTGAGGAATTTGAGGCTTCTGTTAGTTATAGACATGACTTTTTTAGGACTAACCTGGTGTCTGATTCATTGGGAATCAAACGGCGCACAAAGTGTGGGTGAGTGCTCCTCAAGTTGGACATCAGCTTGCCCAAGTTTTCCTGTGAATGACAAATCATTTAATACATATTCTCCCCAAAATCTTGACACTGACATGACTACACTATCTATAGTGTTTCATAACTTAGATAACAACACAACAATCAGAATGACATTTCAATTTGCTTTATCAGAAGATTGAACCCAGACCATTCATGTTGAAGGTCTCCCTAATCAATACACTACCTTGATCTGCAGCAATGTGGATTCAGGTAACAAACCTGGCCTGCTACAAGAACAAATCTATGATTTTAACAAGTCACTACATGCTTGCTTCTTGTGTAAAGCTGTTTGTGTTAGGATCTCCTTTTATAAACAATCCCCTGCAAAGCGGGCAGTCATTCATATGAGCATTTAAGAGTGACCACAAAATGGAAATACCCTGAAGAGAGCCGACACAGTCTGGAAGGAGCCACCCTTCTTCTTGCCGCCACCCTTCCTTCCACCTTTACCATCTGTAAAAAAGGATTTACAATTTTTATTTTCATTCTGCAATTTCTTTTATAAATTATTTCCAAGCATGATGGCATTCATGTTGCTGAATATTGGCTACTTTTTATATTCTCATCTTAAATTATTTGTACAAACCCTCTTAGCTTTTCTTAAACCTTCCCTGTATATGTACTGGTGATGTCTGACTGAAATGACTATGATGCAGTACATTTCCTTCGATACTTCATGTTGTGTAATTCCTTATATACGTATAAAAAAACTACCTTCTGATCCGGCATGTGATGCATAGAGGTGAGCCAACATGACTGAAGACTTCTGGTAGAGCTGAACCACTGTCGTTCAGGGGGTCTTTGACAGGTTTGGGTTTCTGGAAGGGAGCACTTTTACCAAGATGCTGGTCATAAAGTTTGTTCTTGAAGGTGATGTCTGATGCCTTTGGGAACATACGCTCCTCTTCAAGGATGGAGAAGATTCCCATTGGCTGTCATGATGAAATAATTATTTTAAACAAAAGATTTCAAGTCATCGGATAATTTACTGTGTTTGTGAATATTCAGCGTGTCTCTCACCTTCTCAATCAGCTCAATGCAGGCAGCCAAGTCCATACCAAAATCAATGAACGTCCATTCAATTCCCTCTTTCTTGTACTCTTCTTGCTCCAGGACAAACATGTGGTGGTTGAAAAACTGTTGCAGTTTTTCATTGGTGAAGTTGATGCAGAGCTGCTCCAAGCTGTACTTGTGATGGGACAAAAGACACCTCGTCAACCTTCATTGTGCTGGTTCAATCTGTAAAAATTAACAAGTGCCATGTGTTGTTTACTCACATCAAAGATCTCAAACCCTGCAATGTCTAAGACACCAATGAAAAGGTTTCTGGGCTGCTTGGTATCCAGCATCTCATTAATTCTGACGATCATCCACAAGAATTTTTTCTCATAGACAGACTTGCAGAGATGCACTTAAAGATTTAAATAGTTGGAGTTCTGGTTATTTGGAACAAGGGGTATTTATATATTAAGTATTACATTTATGTTCATTCACTTATATTGTTTTATGTAAATTACCTGACGCACCGTTTGACCTTTAACCACCATTTCATTGCCGACCTTGACTCTTGGGTAGCATAAAGCCTTCAGCAAATCAGCAGTTCAGGCCGTGGAGGTAGGCGATTTTATCTGCCTCTGTCAAGAACAAAAAAAAAAAATAAGATCACTCAATAACCCTAATAAGTTACAAAGGTGATTGGCGACAATATGAAAATCTACAGTGTTTTTACAAAATCCATGCATTCATCCTGTGGTGCTTATTTGGATCCAGGTCACTGAGACAGCAGGCTAAGTGCAGGCCATGCTCGACATTGTTCTCCTCGGTCAAATCCTCCAGCTCATCCCCTGGAATCCTCAAGCATTTCTAAGCCAGAAGTGATCCAGCATTTTCTGGGACGGCCCCAGGGTCTGATCCCGGTTGAATGTGCCCAGAATACATTTCTTGGGAAGTATCTGGGAGGCAGCCTCATCGGATGCCCAAAACACCTCAACTGGCTCCTGTTAATCCAAAGGACCAGTAGGTCCACTCTGAGCTCCGTGAACCCCTCACCCTGGCCTTAAGGGGAGGTTGAGACACCCTAGACACCCTAACTTTTACAATGCCATTATTCTCAATTGTGGAAGCATGATTGAATAAACAAATACACAGAATATAAGTTAAATTCTGATTAAATGTATGCAGTGACAAAAAAAACATTCCAGTATGTTTGTAATGATTCATTGTTTAATATTAAGAAGCATTTACCTTCAGCGCCATCGGGCTCAGCCTGCTCTTCATGCTGCTTCTGCTTGAACTTCATGTTTCCATGATGGATCACAGCTCCAGTCAGTTTGTAAATGCCTGTAAATTTACTCTTCGCCAGTGAAGCCCAGGATATCGATGGCAGTCTGCAGAAACCCAGATTTCTGTTAATATTTTGTCTTTCAGTAAAGGATCCTCATTACGTACAAAGGTTTACTGGTTCACTGTGTGTTGTCAGTTGCTCCAACAAGACATAATAATGGCATCTTAGGAACCCTTACAGTATGTGCCATATTTAATCACTTTAAAATTAGAGTGTAAATGTTTTGGATTTTGCAACATGTCTACTTACATCAGTGGCAATGAACTCCTCAATATCATCAATACATACAAAGAAAAATGACACCTGGGCCGCTGTGAAAGTATTCTCTTGTGGTGTGATTATGTTGCAATAAAAGGTGACATTCAATATCTCCGGCCTTTCTTTCGACTTATTAGGAATTAAAGCAAATATAGCCTCCAGCTCATAAATGCCCATGGTCTTACTATTGCAATTGTTGACAAATGCATTGAATGCGTCTGTTAATTACGTGTCAGATGTATTTCAGCATCCTGTTACTAAGCACCTCAGAAAAGAAATCCAGGCTGTGAAGCTCCTTATTCTTGCTTCAGACTATCAGAATTGTGACTAGGTCATAACCTCATGAAGTTCAATTTAGTTAGGTTCCGTATCGTGGTAAGTAGAGATCTACAAAAGAGTTTGATGGCCACAGCATGCTGCTAGCATTGCTTATTGTTTGCTTATTGTTTGGATCCTGCAGAGGCCTCTGATTCTAGATATGCTTGTGCTGTATGTATTTGTAAAAATGTGCTGAGTCATTTATGGTACTTACAGTTAATAAAAATATCTCTAAAATATATCTATTCCTTAACTGTAGGAATTAAGCAAGTGCAGTGTGTTGGGTTAGTGAAAGGTGAGTTAGAAAAATATAATCTTGAAATTGTTCGATGAGAACTTCTTGTGGTTTCTCAATTACAAGTAATATTAATCATAATTTTGAGTTGTGTTTATGTTCCAGTATGGCTTGTATCAACAAGCAGAGATGACAAGATAATGTGTTCATTTTTCCACCTGTTTTCTTACCATTTTAGTTGTATGGGATGGTCTGCATTGTGTTGTGTAAGCCACTACTGTCATATCAAGTTTTCCGTTAACATATGTGTACTAAAAAAGGTAAATGACAAACAAATAAAAAAGCTGGGAAGCTCACAAGCATATATGAGATTAGAAGATATATCTGACCAGTGCAGCTGCTCAAAGCCTAAAATGCTCTACACTAACAAACCTGGTTTACCATTCTCTATTTTTTTAATTGGTTGATTTATAAGCCTTCATCCACTGTATCAATTAAAAAGCTGCGAATATTTGCCTAAATGGAAACAGATTAACAGCTTGTTCACTTCATTAATAGACCACCTGTTGGTTTTGGGTAAACACCAGCTAGTCTTCAGGGTGGCAAAGACATTTTTGAAATCCAAAGCAGCTAATATTCCCTTGTGTGTGATAAATAAGACATCTCTGTGCAGGTGTTACATTGCTGAAGATGTTGTTTGGTTGTGTGTGTGTGTTACCATTTACTCTTGCATGAGAGAGACATTCATACAAGTGTGAGAAAAAGAGGAAAAGAGAGATTAAGAATGATGGTTTTCTTTGCGGTTTTCTTGAGACAACTCCAAAATATAAACAGTCTGAATTTACTAGTGGGCCTTTGCATTTTCTGTTGTTAGTACATGTGAAAAGTATTTAATATCATGGTGTTGTCTGCATTTAGATGTGTATTATTTATACCATTGAATCGTTTACCTGATGATGATATACCGTTATACAGTATCCATTTCATTTGAGGCTTTATGAAATTATGCAAACATGCTTTGTATACAACACAATGGCTTTTTGTTGATAAGTGATGCAGTGACTGTATGATGAAACTCCCTGATCTGACCTGAGAGTAAAACTAACATTTCAAAGTATTTAGGGAAATCACTTCCAGCCATAGGGTGGAATCCATCAGGACCAAGACCTCACGCCACAAGAACACTTTCTTCCCTTCTGCAGTTGGGTTCATAAACAAAGCCTGTGACCACTGACTCCGACTCTTACATCCCCAGGACATGTTCCTACTGTTACACACCCTTGCACATACTTTCTATGTTTCTGTATTTAAATACACTAGCCACTTGTATAATATACTTGTTTTAAAGTACTGTTATCTGTTACCACATTTTATTGTAAATTTTAATATTTTTAAATGATGTCTTGATTATTGCACTGTGTTCATTGTTTGTTGTTCATTGTTTATTGTTATGCACCAATCACCAAGTCAATTTGTAACGTGAAACGTACTTGGCAATAAACGGTTCTGATTCTGACATGGCGACGGCTGAGCCGGTGACCAGCAGGCAACAGTGTTAACAGCACGCACAGTGCAAACAAGGGGAACAGTGCTGACAGAGCTAACCGTGTTTAACGAAGGGGGAATAGGAGGGATGGGGTGACAATGCCGTCAGTCGGGATTATCAGCGGTAATCACCCGTATGAGTGCAGTGCAGAGAGGGGGCCATGAGCAGTGGGGCCAACAGAGAGACTCATATGCACTTACACGCACGAGCGGCCAGCCTGGCTACAAAAATAAACAGGAGAGAAGCTCGGATTACAACACACACAAAGAGGGAGAGCGACTTCTTTCTTTGCTCAGGTGGACATTACTCCTGTATTGTATTGAGAACCTTTAACACAGGATTTGTCACTGGTTAGTAATTCTAAAATATCACGTTTAATGTTTATTCTTTAATCTTTCATAACTACACGTGTCCAACAGTTGTGGATTTCTCTGTTTATTGCACATTGCTTCGTCTTGCATTTAGTATTTCATTTATATTGACTTGTTTTTAATTTCAGGTCATTTCTGTCCCCTCCAGATAAGTGGTTCTGTGGAAGGGAATACAGATGAACATCCAGTTCTTCTCTCCACTTTGCATGTTTGCCCATCTCTGAATGAGTATTCACATATTACTGTATTCCCAAGACACCATTTTGTCATCCAGAAATGCTTTTTATTACAGGTACATGAAGTTCATTTGGATGATTCATTGAGGGTTGTTAGTTTTATTTCCATTTATCATTGAGTATTTTGTCATTTTTCCTGGAACAATTTTAGATGTTCTACAAATAAATTCCAAAAAGCTGATTTACAACAGATTTAAGTAATAAATATCATACCTTCAGCTATCTCTGATGTTTCTGTCAGTTGACATCGATCCATCTCACCCAGGTCTCTTTTCTTCTTCTTCCACTTTCTGTGTACTGTAGATGACGAATAATACAGCATCAGTTAGATGGTTTAGTTAGTTTGTTTTTTATATTAGATAATTAGTTTTATTGATTAGAAATGTGCAAATCAAGGGTTAGAGTTAGCTTTATCTTGTATGTCATTGTGAAATGGAGGTCAACTCAACCCATTTTAAATATGACATTTGGTTAAGTTGAGTAAAACACAGCCTGTGACAATTACTGTAAAAATTTTAACAGAAAACCTGCATTACAAACTGTAAGAAAGTAGTATTTTTGGTGGTTGATCAATATTAGGGATTTAAAGTCAGGATCTTCGTGTGCTGCTTTGATAATGACCATTCCTAAAAGGATAGGGTCACAATGTTCTTGTCTGTCTTGAAACTTGAAACTTGTAACATGCCCATATGAATATGAAATAGTAAACACTTGTCTTAGGAAACGCAAAGACAGAATCTTTGTTAAATAAAAAGACTGTAGCTTGGCATTTGTAACTTGTCTAACTCAGGCTGTTTAAGCCCCAACCTATACATTAATCTGTCTCTGGTGAGTTTCCCAACTTAAAAGGATGTGCAATACTAAATAGCTGGAGTTCCTGTTTAACCAAACCATAACTGCCATGCTATTTTCCCCTTGGGATTGATGGGCTAATGTCTGAGTGAATTGCTTAATGAATATTTAACTGTCTATATATATAAGCTGTATACAGGTGACACATAACCTTCTTGTTACAAAACTCTGTGACTGGCTGATGGTTTTATTTTAGTTGCACATTTTAAATCATATTCTCAAAAAAGGCAATACAAGAGCTGAGAATATACATTTAAATAATAAACTACAGTAGTTCACTACTTTTGAAATCAGATAATACAATAGTGAAGCAATGAATTAACAACTACAACTGGAGACAGGAAAGAAATGAATTGAATTTTATCATAATTTCCATATTTCAAAGTGAATTAAATGAAAACAGGCAAAGATGTGAACAGTGAAATACTGACATGTATGTACTAGAACCACCATTTTAAAAGGTTTATGAAGGACTGTCCAGGGCTATTCTCTGCATTATGTCCAATGTGTGGTGAAACAGATTCCAACATGCCTTTGTGACCCTGAATAGGAACAAAGTAAAAACGAAACATAAGTAAATTCATAATTGTAAATTGTATTCACAACTTTGCATCATTAATGACTAAGTGTTACTTAACTCACTACTTAAGGCATGAGTTGGTGACATGGTGTAATGCCAAGACACTAGAGGTTGATATTAGATATGTAGCTGGTGTCATAAGCAGCATGTTTGCACCTTTACAACTTGAGGCTCCCTCTGGTGTTTATACAATGTCAGTGACCCCCAACACAAACATGTATACACACACATCCCTGTGACAGTCCTTCACACTGCCAATGAAGTGACAGCACCCCAAGCATTCACTCTCAATGTGGTCATTAAGAGAAGTTGTTACTGCACAAAAGTTGAGCAATTGATTTTTATCATACAAGTGATGCAGAGAGGCCAATTACAGTGTATCTCGAAAAACGTTCAAACTTAATTTGCTCAGTGTCATGAGTGAGGTCAGAAGCGTCCAACATATCATGTATGACTAATAGATTGTTGGAGTCACCACCCACTGTTCACACTCTAATCCCAGGAGCTCTACTGCAAGATGGATAAGTAACCAGGGTCAGAACCCAACACTGAGACCTCATTTTAACCAACAAACCCTACAACGTTGTCACAAACCAAAAGTTATGACGTTTTTCAAAATGAAAGTCACCAATTGCAAATACGATGTATACGTCCTGATGCATGAATTACACCAAAGCAGCTCTAATACAGACATTCTTAAACAGAACACATTCTCGCACACAAAAACAGGCTGAAAACAGCTTATTTCCAAGAAGTCTGACACAACTGCAATTTCCTTGTACTTTTATAATGGTAATAAAGTCCAAACACACTGAACGTTTTAATTGTTTTACTTCTAACAACAACCATAAGTAGCATTCCAAATAGTCGGAATGATTGCCATACCACAACAACATACAGTCAAACTCAAAAACAGGGTTTGAAAGTCAGGCACACCAGCACTCATCTATAAAAGGTAAATGAAAATATAACAATGCAGATTTGTAATTACAATTTACCAAAGTATTAAAAATGTTTGTACTTACAATGTTAAATAAGGATGCTACTGTTACTGTAAATGCATATCCATGCTCTGTGACCAACTTGTAGAGTGGAATGTTTCTCAACACTCACCTTGGTTTGTTATCCCGAGTCCAGTTGTTGCTGCTTGACAAATAAAGAAACTGACAGATCAAAGACCATGAAAAAAAACAATAAGCCTCTTGAGCATTTGGTTTGAGCATCAACACAAGCCTGGTGCTATATTTGAGTTTTGCCCTAATAAGACAGATGATTTCAGAGCAGGTATCATGTAACACATATTCATTGAAGACAGAGGCTAGTTATATCTTGTTGGTAACCACTTCAGAATTTCTTCTTCTTAATCACTACCCAAAGTAGATACTCTTTCCAATGGAAATAGTGCCTAATAGATGTCGACCCACACTTTTCTGTGCCACGTTCTTGGCAAAAACATTTGCCGTTGCGGAAGAGTACACCTGCCATCGACAAAAACATCTCTTACCCACATACTGCAGATTTTAACCAACAAAACTCCCTTCCCTCCCTTCCCTAAACTTTAGGAAAAGTGATACACAAAGACATCATGGTGAGGTGACTTGTAAAACATCAAGGAGGTACAGCTGGAATCCATCACTCAGCTGCTCTACATTTCAGGACTGTCTCAGTATCCCTTGTTTATCCCCTAAGATCAAGAATGAGAACAGCTGTTGGCACTATTGTGACAGAGAATCTCTTGGCAATTGTTTCCCTTTCTTTAAAGTTCATTGGCACTTATTTTATTGTCTAATAATTTCTGACTTGTAAGGACTCTGAAACAGTATATCAGTGACTTTTGAAAGCTTGTCCAAAGCATGGCAATGGACAGCTATTGTTTCATGAGGTTCAAATGACGCATTAGTCACACCTTTGAACTGTCTGTTACTGCTGAACTGAGCTTGTGCAAAAACTGAACCAACTTCTCCTTCCTTATTTGCATACACAGCAGTATTAAGATGTAGAACCAACTTCACATCTGCTTGCTACATTAACATGTCATATTCATAGGTAAAAAAAATAAATAAATGTGTGGTACATCTCAAAACATTGCTCTTATCTTCACAATTTATGACAACATTTATTGCTCAAGGTAACACAACACGCCTAATAGTGTTTGCCAAAAATCACGGGAAAATGGAATATATATATTTTTAAACTCTATTTACTGCACCATCAAAGTCTGACAATGATCCAGGAAGGAGGACATCCCATAAACTGTGTAATATGACAGCTAGAGGTAAGAACCACTGCACAAGCATTATGCCATGCAACATGACCAAATACAGAAGTACACGTGCGATAGGCTCCCATCACACTGTATAAAAAGGCACAGCACATCTTCACCCAGGACAGGGACCCAGCAAAGGTACGTTTCTTTAGTGTCATATTTAGAGTCATCAAACTACTCGAGTTAAAGATATTATAATACTATCATGCATCATTTTTACCAACTTATTGTGCTTAAAAAATAGAAGATACACATTTTATTACTAAAAAACGTTTGTAAGATTAGATTTTAAACTTTTAACCTTAATTATAAAATGAAATATGATCAATTCTCTGATGTAGCCTCTCTGAACCTTACATGTTTGTTCTTTTTATTTTGCAGAAGTCTGCATTGAAGTCTGTCAGAAAACCCCCGGCTCACCTGATATCGTTCAAGGTAAATTACAGTGCTGAATAATTTTGGAAAAAATATCTGATTGGTTTTATTACTAGAGCGCTATTATCTAAAGGTTGTCTCCTATGAAAATCACAATCTTGTTAGTACTTTGCTGAGTTCTGGTATTCCAGTATCTGTCTCTATTTAACCAATCTTAATGATCAAGCATTCATTTGACTACAGTAGGATGTTACAGAGGTCACTACTTGGGCACCCATCTATATTCCCTGGCATTTAAAATGAATGACCAGTATTTTTTTCTCTTGTGCAGTAAGGGGTCACCATGAGTACGGACGCTGAGATGTCGTGTTTCGGCGAGGCGGCCCATTACCTCCGGAAATCTGAAAGGGAGAGAATTGAAGCTCAAAACACTCCCTTTGATGCTAAAAGTGCATACTTTGTGTCTGAGCCGGCAGAGATGTACGTCAAGGGGAAACTTACTAAGAAAGAAGGCGGCAAAGCCACCGTGGATACTCTTGGTGGAAAGGTGAGAATGAATGCACTAGAATTAACCATTTTAGAGTGCTTAACATTTTTGATGTAGAATCTGGACAGCTGTGACATGTTAACTATTTGATGATTTAAAACATTTAAATGAAAAGTATGTAACTATGTATAAATTCTACTGTCATAAATTGGTTTGCCGACGGACATAAATAATTTATTATCAGTTACTAAGATTTTAAATCTGACATTAGACAACACGTGACTGCTGGACAGCAACTAATCTTATTTTCGTGCCTTTTCTCTCCTTGTAACAGACGCTCACTGTAAAAGACACTGAAATCTTCCCCATGAACCCTCCAAAGTACGACAAGATTGAGGACATGGCCATGATGACTCACCTCAGTGAGGCTACTGTGCTGTATAACCTCAAAGAGCGCTACGCAGCATGGATGATCTACGTGAGCTTTGTGGAGGAGAGATATAACTTTTATTGCATATAAATGTTTTTGTAGAAAAACTGAACGTTGTTTCACATTTCATACTGTTATAGACCTACTCAGGGCTGTTCTGCGTGACTGTGAACCCCTACAAGTGGCTCCCAGTGTATGATTCAGGGGTTGTAAATGGATACAGAGGCAAGAAGAGGATTGAGGCTCCACCCCACATCTTCTCCATCTCTGACAATGCCTATCAGTTCATGCTCCAAGGTACTCAGGCACTCAATTTGCAAGCTATTGTGTGTCCAGAAATATAGCAGGTGCATTTTAGGAGAACTCCTAACCATTTTGATTTGATGTCTTGCAGATAGAGAAAACCAGTCAATTCTGATTACGTAAGTGACCATTTTTAAATATTATCTACAGCGTAAGTATTAGAAACTGTTGTAAAATCTAATTTTGTTTATGAACTCAAACCAGCGGAGAATCTGGTGCAGGAAAGACTGTCAACACCAAAAGGGTCATCCAGTACTTTGCGACAATCGCAGTGGCTGGAGGAAAGAAGCAACCTGAGGCAGCTGCTGGCAAGATAAAGGTAAGAAAAGTTGGACAACATTAATATGAAATTTAGATATATTTTTTAATGATTGCAAGTAGTGTTACATCAACAACATAAATGTTATTTCTAGGGTTCACTGGAAGATCAAATCATTGCAGCAAACCCACTGTTGGAAGCTTATGGTAATGCCAAGACTGTGAGGAATGACAACTCATCACGTTTTGTAAGTTATTTGGGGTATTTCTCTTTCACTTAAAATTGTTTGTTATTTCACTGTGACATTAATTTAAATGTTAATCTATTTTTGTGTAGGGAAAATTCATCAGAATTCACTTTGGGACAACTGGAAAGCTGGCTTCAGCTGATATTGAAACATGTACGATTTTTTGAGGAACTCATTGAGAATAATCAGTTTTATTACATGGCCAACTCGTTCAACTGTGCTTCACTGGAGATTTCTCTTGTTTTTCCACAACTTAAATCAATACAGATCTGCTGGAGAAGTCTCGAGTGACGTTCCAGCTGTCTGCTGAGAGGAGCTACCACATCTTCTATCAGCTCATGACAGGCCACAAACCTGAGCTGTTAGGTGAGAGATTATTAAATAATATTGCCAGTTATTCTACAGAAAGTGAACAACAATGGTTCATCACAATATTGTTATATTTACATACTTTCCCTCCCTTTTCTTTAGAGGCTCTCCTGATCACCAAAAACCCTTATGACTATCACTTGATCAGTCAGGGGGAAATCGCTGTCAAGAGTATCGACGACATTGAAGAATTCATCGCCACTGATGTAATGACAACTTCACTTTGATGATGCATTTACAGATACTACAAATCAGTCTTATGTTCACTTTTATGATTACTATTTTCTATAACGTGCACTGAGTTAACAAACTATGATATCTTATACATATTATCACTATTTAAAGTTAGATTAGAACTAATAATAATACACCATTTGGACTTTTACCAAAATCCTGCTGCTGTTTGCTTTAAATCAAAGTAAGATGTATTGCAGCTGTTTACCGCCAAGACTTATCTAGGTATGTGTTTTAATCTGACTCTTTATTTCACAGGCTGCTATTGACATCCTGGGCTTCACTGCAGAAGAGAAGGCAAACATCTACAAGCTGACTGGAAGTGTGATGCATCATGGAAACATGAAGTTCAAGCAGAAGCAGCGTGAAGAGCAGGCTGAGCCCGATGGCACTGAGGGTATGAAACCTAAACACCATGTATATAGTGGTCAAGTTTTTGTCATGTAAAAGAGAACATGATGAACATTTATGACGTTATCCTAGACCAGGTTTTATAGATGACTATTTGTGTTCTTCTTTTAGTGGCAGATAAAATCGGCTACCTCATGGGTCTGAACTCTGCTGATTTGCTAAAAGGACTATGCTATCCCAGAGTAAAGGTTGGAAACGAGTATGTGACCAAAGGTCAAACAGTCCCTCAGGTATGGGAAGTCATCAACAACACACACACACAATGAGAACATTTTTTTACACATGATGATAGATGACTGTCTTCTATTTTCTCAATTAAGACACTTTAACGTATATTATTGGCTTTCATGAAGTTTGTTGGATTACACCTTTGTATGCTTTTTAACCTGTTTAATCCTCGAAATGTAGAATCAATTTTGTTAATTTTCACAACATCCTCGTTAATATAGTATTACTGATTTGTCTCAGGTCAACAATAATTTACATGAAACAATATAAGTGAGTGAACATAAATGTAATACTTAATATATAAATACCCCTTGTTCCAAATAACCAGAACTCCAACTATTTAAATCTTTAGGTGCATAATTCAGTGATGGCTCTCAGCAAGTCTGTCTATGAGAAAATGTTCTTGTGGATGGTCGTCAGAATTAATGAGATGCTGGCTACCAAGCAGCCAAGACAGTTCTTCATCGGTGTCCTGGATATTGCTGGGTTTGAAATTTTTGATGTAAGTATGTTGGGCTGATTACTACATAATATTATGCATCTTCATTTAAAGGTGCCACTTAAGACCCTTTCTTGACCTTTGATATTTTAATTTGTGCAGTACAACAGCTTGGAGCAGCTCTGCATCAACTTCACCAATGAAAAACTGCAACAGTTTTTCAACCACCACATGTTTGTCCTGGAGCAAGAAGAGTACAAGAAAGAGGGAATTGAATGGACGTTCATTGATTTTGGTATGGACTTGGCTGCCTGCATTGAGCTGATTGAGAAGGTGAGAGACACGCTGAATATTCACAAACAGAGTAAATTATCAGATGACTTGAAAACTTTTGTTTAAAATAATTATTTCATCATGACAGCCAATGGGCATCTTCTCCATCCTTGAAGAGGAGTGTATGTTCCCAAAGGCATCAGACATCACCTTCAAGAACAAACTGTATGACCAGCATCTTGGAAAAAGTGCTCCCTTCCAGAAACCCAAACCTGTCAAAGGCAAAGCCGAGGCCCATTTCTCCCTGTTGCACTATGCCGGCACTGTTGACTACAATGTCACTGGCTGGCTGGAGAAGAACAAAGACCCCCTGAACGACTCAGTGGTTCAGCTCTACCAGAAGTCTTCGGCCAAACTGTTGGCTAACCTCTATGCAGCACATGCCGGAGCAGAAGGTAATCATTTTGAAAGAACACAAGTTGGAGGCGCTCTCATTAAAACTTAAACAATATTCGTTGATTTGTAGCTACAGTAATGACTATTAATCCAATATAAATAAAAATGCATCAAATTTGTTCAAGTTAATAATTCAAATGTTTACTGCAGATACTGGGAAAAAAGCCTGCAAGAAGAAGGGCGGGTCTTTTCAGACCGTATCAGCTCTGTTCAGGGTAAGTATCACAAATGACTACCTCAATACATAACCACAATACGATATGTACACTAATAAATTCCCAAATACTGTCAAAGGTAACATCCAGGGAAATAGGCGATTTAGTTTTTTTTTATTCAGTAATAATTTGATTTTCATTTATATTTCAGGAGAATTTAGGCAAATTGATGACCAACTTAAGGTGCACTCATCCTCATTTTGTACGTTGTTTGATTCCAAATGAATCAAAGACTCCTGGTAAGCCTAATTTAAGTATTCTTTCATTCATTCAAACACTACTGTAATTATGCAACACAAGACTGAATTTGACATGTCCTCAAGGTCTCATGGAGAACTTCCTGGTCATCCACCAGCTGAGGTGTAACGGTGTGCTGGAAGGTATCAGGATCTGCAGAAAGGGCTTTCCCAGCAGAATCCTTTATGGTGACTTCAAGCAGAGGTAATTATTAAGATTATTCATATCTTTATTTATTTTATGACCAATTATTCATTGTTGATTAATTTCCCTCCAATCAGATACAAAGTCTTGAATGCCAGTGTCATTCCTGAAGGACATTTCATCGACAACAAAAAGGCCTCAGAGAAACTCTTAGGCTCTATTAATATTGACCAAACTCAATACAAATTTGGACACACAAAGGTAATCTATTTGTCTGTTATGGATGTGTGATTTCTTTTTTTTATCTACTTAACCTGATACTGTAAGTAAGTGTAATCATCACGTCAAGTAACTCTTTGTTTTAGGTGTTCTTCAAAGCTGGTCTGCTGGGAACTCTGGAGGAGATGAGAGATGAGAAGCTTGCTATCCTGGTCACAATGACTCAAGGCCGCTGCAGAGGTTTCCTCATGAGGAGAGAGTTTGTCAAGATGATGGAGAGGAGGTAATGTAGACAGTTAGTTTTATACATAAAAAGGCAACTACACATACACATTTGCAGATGACAACCAGATTGTAATTTTCAAGCCAAATATTTACTTTGAAAGTCCAAATCCCAAAGCTCTGTATTATCAATACAGCTTTAAGAATCTAAAATAATTTGTTTATTCACTTTGATCCCTGTTTTACCCAGGGAGGCAATTTACTCCGTCCAGTACAACATTCGCTCATTCATGAATGTCAAAACTTGGCCATGGATGAAGCTGTACTTCAAGATCAAGCCTCTGCTGAAGAGTGCAGAGACTGAAAAAGAGATGGCCCAAATGAAAGAGGACTTTGGAAAGATGAAAGAGGATCTTGCAAAGGCTCTGGCTAAGAAGCAAGAACTGGAGGAGAAGATGGTTTCTCTGCTGCAGGAGAAGAATGACTTGGAGCTACAAATTCTAGCTGTACGTTACAAAGAATGTGAGAATTGCTTTCTCAGAGATCCTGGTTTTAAAGATAATTAATTATCATTTTGATGTTATATATCAAATCTAGGAAGGTGAAACCCTCAGTGATGCAGAGGAAAGGTGTGAGGGGCTCATTAAATCAAAAATCCAGCTTGAGGCCAAACAAAAGGAGACGGCTGAGAGACTGGAGGATGAGGAGGAAATGAATGGTGAGCTGACTGCAAAGAAGAGGAAGCTGGAAGACGAGTGCTCTGAGTTGAAGAAAGACATTGATGACTTGGAGCTCACCCTGGCCAAAGTAGAAAAGGAGAAGCACGCCACTGAGAACAAGGTTGGTAAATCTTCCACTAGGCCTGAAAGTCTGCTCTTGTTAAAAGCTTAAACACTTTAAAATAGTTCTCACAATATTGTGAATACAGGTTAAAAACCTGGTTGAGGAAATGACATCTCAAGATGAGACCATTGTCAAGTTGACCAAAGAGAAGAAAGCCCTCCAAGAGGCCCATCAGCAGACCCTTGATGATCTGCAGGCAGAGGAAGACAAAGTCAACTCTCTGACGAAGGCCAAGACCAAGCTGGAGCAGCAAGTGGACGATGTGAGTAATATCTGCATTTAAAAGCCAAAGTTTAGCCTGCTTGTAAAATAGCAAAATTCTCTCTTTTACATTTAGTTTTGTTATGATCTCAGTCATGGTTAATGTGGTGACACTATCGTGGTTACTGATTTAAAAGCAGTGACAACATGACTGTTATGTTGCTTTATAGACACATTTTGATTATCTATCACAGTTAACACTAACTTAATACAGCTTTGACACAGTGTTGAAAGAGTGAACGATAAACATCTATTTCGTGGACAGCTTGAAGGTTCTCTGGAGCAAGAAAAGAAACTCCGTATGGATCTTGAGCGAGCCAAAAGGAAGCTTGAAGGAGATCTGAAACTGGCCCAGGAATCTTTAATGGATCTAGAGAATGACAAGCAGCAATGTGACGAGAAAATAAAGAAGTAAGAATAAACAAACGCCATCCTTTTAGCTACTTGCAATAAATGATTTCACTAGAGGCACTTCTTACATGTTTCTTAAATGTGACGATTTATTCTGTCCCCTAAAGGAAGGACTTTGAGACAAGCCAGCTCCTGTGTAGGATTGAGGATGAGCAGATTCTTGGAATCCAGTTCCAGAAAAGGATAAAAGAACTGCAGGTACAATTGTTAGTACTAGTCGAAGGTCACAGGAACATTCAAATATATTGAAAGATTTTAATTTAAACTCGGTGGGTTTCAGGCTCGTATTGAGGAGCTGGAGGAGGAGATTGAGGCTGAGCGGGCTGCTCGGGCCAAGGTGGAGAAGCAGAGGTCTGATCTTTCCAGGGAACTTGAGGAGATCAGCGAGAGGCTGGAAGAAGCTGGTGGAGCAACATCTGCTCAGATCGAGATGAGCAAGAAGCGTGAGGCCGAGTTTCAGAAGCTGCGTCGTGATCTGGAGGAGTCCACCCTGCAGCACGAGGCCACCGCTGCAGCTCTCCGCAAGAAGCAGGCTGACAGTGTGGCAGAGCTGGGAGAACAGATTGATAACCTCCAGAGAGTCAAACAGAAGCTGGAGAAAGAGAAAAGCGAATACAAGATGGAGATCGATGACCTCAGCAGCAATATGGAGTCTATTGCCAAATCAAAGGTAAAGTAACAAAATGTTACATGCAACAGCGTCAACTAAACGTACCCTGCCTGTATTCGGCTAACACGGAACACAACTTTCAATTTCAGGCTAATCTTGAGAAAATATGTCGAAGTCTTGAGGATCAACTGAGTGAGCTGAAGACCAAAAATGAAGAACATGTGCGACAGCTGAATGACATTGGGGTGCAAAGGGCAAGACTGCTAACAGAGAATGGTGATATATATATATATATATATATATACATAAATAATGTATTTAGTTTACTGGTCCTGATCTTATATTTCCAATACAATCCCCATATTTGCATTTTGATTAGTTTTAAATCTCTGTCTCTCCTTAGGTGAGTTCAGTCGCCAGCTGGAGGAGAAAGAAGCCCTGATCTCTCAGCTTTCAAGGGGCAAGCAGGCTTACACCCAGCAAATTGAAGAGCTCAAGAGGCACATTGAAGAGGAAACAAAGGTATTTGCACATTGAAACCACTAACACCATCGCAGAACTGCAAGTTACACACGTTTCAGTTAATAAAAAAAGGTCTCTATTTATTTGTAAGGCCAAGAACGCCCTGGCTCACGCTGTTCAGTCAGCTCGTCATGACTGCGACCTGCTCAGAGAGCAGTATGAGGAGGAGCAGGAGGCCAAATCTGAGCTGCAGAGGGGAATGTCAAAGGCCAACAGCGAGGTGGCTCAGTGGAGAGCCAAATATGAGACTGATGCCATTCAGCGCACTGAGGAGCTGGAGGAGGCTAAGTAATGAACAGTCCTGAAATCACACTGTTTCCACGTGCACTGATTTGGTAAATCATCACAGAACCTGTTTACTGTATGGTTTAACAGGAAAAAGCTCGCCCAGCGTCTTCAGGATGCAGAAGAATCCATCGAGGCTGTGAATTCAAAATGTGCCTCTCTGGAAAAGACAAAACAGAGACTGCATGCTGAAGTGGAGGACCTGATGATTGACGTGGAGAGAGCTAATGCTCTGGCTGCTACCCTCGACAAGAAGCAAAGGAACTTTGACAAGGTTACATTTATATTTGTGCCTTTTTTGCTGAAATGAAGACCCTAGAATTGTCTATTACTGAACCACATGGGTCTTTTTATGTTTTAAGGTTCTTGCAGAGTGGAAGCAGAAGTTTGAGGAAAGCCAGGCAGAGCTGGAGGGAGCTTTAAAAGAATCTCGTTCTCTCAGCACTGAGATGTTCAAGCTGAAAAACTCGTATGAAGAAACTTTGGACCACCTGGAGACTTTGAAGAGAGAGAACAAGAACCTGCAACGTAAGCAAACTTGTAAAAAAGCAGAATACTCAAATAGGCCACTAATTAAAAGCATTGAAAGTGGTCTGGTTGTACAGAGATGTCCAGAGTATGTAAATGAAGCTGTGGCATTTGCTTTGAATGAAGGGAACGGAGGAAGAGTGTGCCCCCTAGTGGGAAATCATGATTCATGCGCATGATATATGATTTCAAACTAACATCCAATGAAATGCAATGTTGCAGTTAGTTTTTTTATGAATGCGTGAATGAAGTGTACCGTATACTAAATTAAAATGTCTACCAAGGAGACAAAACAAATAATTCAGCTTACCCCTACTTACATACCGCTTAAACCTTGTTTCTTACAGAGGAGATCTCCGATCTTACTGAGCAAATTGGTGAGAGTGGAAAAATAATTCATGAACTGGAGAAAGGGAAAAAGACTGTAGAGATAGAGAAGGGCGAACTCCAAACATCACTTGAAGAGGCAGAGGTACGTTCTAAGAAAATGTCTCTCATTAAATGTAACTCGAAATGATGCTGGGGCCTGGGGCTACACAACATACATTTATTTTTTCTGTCAAGGCTACCCTGGAGCATGAGGAATCCAAGATTCTCCGCATTCAGCTTGAACTCACCCAAGTCAAGGGTGAAATTGACAGAAAACTTGCAGAGAAAGACGAGGAGATCGACCAGATCAAGAGGAACAGCCAGAGAGTGATTGAATCCTTGCAGAGCACTTTGGATGCCGAGGTCAGGAGCAGGAATGATGCCCTGAGACTCAAGAAGAAGATGGAGGGAGACCTCAACGAGATGGAGATTCAGCTGAGCCACGCCAACCGCCAGGCAGCTGAAGCCCAGAAACAGCTGAGAAACGTGCAGGGACAGCTTAAGGTATGGTGGCTTGCTGAAACATTTTTAAATAAAATGTACTTAACTGCATGGCAATTATTTAATTTTGTTATAATTATTCATAAAGGATGCGATACTGCACCTTGATGACGCTATTAGAGGTCAGGAAGAAATGAGGGAGCAGGTTGCCATGGTGGAGCGCAGGAACAACCTGATGCTGGCTGAGATCGAAGAGCTGAGAGCTGCACTGGAGCAAACAGACAGAAGCCGCAAAGTGGCTGAACAGGAGCTGCTTGATGCCAGCGAGCGTGTGGGACTGCTGCACTCTCAGGTAAGATTCAGCGAAGATTCAAACAATCACATGTGAAACCCTTAACTACAGAAAATGATACTATGTAATCTAACCCAAACTTTTATCGGTTTAGAATACCAGCCTTATCAACACCAAGAAGAAGTTGGAAACTGACCTTGTCCAAGTCCAGGGTGAACTGGAAGATTCCGTCCAGGAAGCAAGAAATGCTTCAGAAAAGGCCAAGAAGGCCATCACTGATGTGAGTCATCCTTGCGCAACTTAACTAGGGTTGGGCGATATTACAATCCAAATCATATCACACCAGTAGTAGGGCTTCTCCTCAATTTCTGGTGCTCTAGAAGTTGAAACATCAGACTGCAATAAGTTTCTATCCAATAATACAAAAATCAACAACATTTCAGGCTGCCATGATGGCAGAAGAGCTGAAGAAAGAGCAGGACACCAGCTCTCATTTGGAGAGGATGAAGAAGAACCTGGAGGTGACAGTGAAAGACCTGCAGCACCGCCTTGATGAAGCTGAAAATCTGGCCATGAAGGGTGGCAAGAAGCAGCTCCAGAAACTGGAGGCTAGGGTAAGTGACATGAGGACAAACCTGTTCATATTTACTGAAAGTCAAGACAACATCTTGCTTTGTAAAATCACTAAATTCTTCTTCATTCAAGATAAGAGAATTGGAGAATGAAGTTGATGCTGAGCAGAGGCGGGGTGCTGATGCTATCAAGGGAGTGCGAAAATATGAGAGGAAAGTAAAGGAGCTTACCTATCAGGTAAATTGCTATTTAAAATACTAAAACTTAAAAAACTGCAAATCCTAATGATAAAAATGGTAATGAAAACAGGCTTGATTTAATGTTGGGCCTACATTACAATGTTATATTATTCCTGATTCACAACAGTTTGAAGAGGACAAGAAGAATATTGTCAGACTTCAGGATCTGGTGGACAAGCTGCAGCTGAAAGTTAAATCCTACAAGAGGCAGTCTGAGGAGTCTGTGAGTACACTTCATTATTGATAACGACACACTGAAAATGTCACTCAGTCCACAGATTTTGACGTCACTGTGGCTTGTCATACAGGAGGAGCAGGCCAACACTCACCTGTCCAGGTACAGGAAGGTGCAGCATGAGATGGAGGAAGCTGAGGAGCGTGCTGACATCGCTGAGTCTCAGGTCAACAAGCTGAGAGCAAAGAGTCGGGAAATTGTCAAGGTAAAAAATATCGATGCCGCAAAACCTACACACTGGACCTTTTAATTAAAATGATCTGGACAAATGTTGTACATGCTTTTGTTCTGTCATTTCAGGTCAAAGATGCAGAGTGAAGAAGAAATTGAGGTTATAAAGTAGCAAGAAGCCATACAATATGAGTATCTTGTTACTTGTTCATTCTAGCATGCTAATAACCATGCTGTGAAAACCAAAAGTAAATAAAAAGTAGTTCATTGCATCTTTTTCTTGTGCGTCCTTTCATTTTGAATACTGATTTGACGAGTGAATATTTCACAGTCTTGCACACTTAAATGTTTCAAGCCTTTGGGGGCTTACATTTTGATTCATTGTGTAGCTTAAACCACATAGTAACACGAGTAAGTTATATAATAAAATGTAAGAATCAAATATGGTCAAATATAAGACATGGCACAATGTTTTACAGACAATACAATACATGAACAATTAGCGCTGCAGTATGTCCCCTTGGTCCAAGTTAATTCAAGTTCATTGATGTACTGCATGTTAATCAAGACTTGAAGGGATTTAAAGAAAAGGAAATATTCAGATATTAAACTTCTGTTCTAATTCATGTCCTCAAGTTCAAATTTGTCCTCTATGAATCAAATTATTTTTTTCTAAATATTTTAAATATACTTTGTAAACCCAATTAATTAATTAACCCAATTACACTGTATAACTTTCTTTCCAATTAACATAAATAATCACTTTACATAATTGAACCAAATGTCTTTCGTTGTTCAGCGGATTTTTATACAATGTTTAATTTCCCAAACTGATACACCATTTCTATCTTTTTGTATTCGGACATCAAATAAAAGGAGGACATAATTTCCTGTTAATGTTAAAGGTATTGCACTTACAACTTTGGAAACCACTCGCCTTTTTATTATGGTATTTTAAAGTGGGGCAGCAGTTTTATGGTATTTCGGGATGGTTTAAATTTCGTCTCTTCATCTGGGACAAAAACATTCACTGGGCTGCACAAGTAACGGGATTTGTTTACCCGTTTCTCAAATTGCGGCTCTTTTAGCAAAACGAAGATGTTATGAATGGTAACCAGAAGTGACTTATTCTTAACGTTTTTTATTGGCATGTCTCACAACTATTGTTATCAATTATGGGCTGTCAGTAAGCATTGTTTCTGATTGAG
Organism: Pholis gunnellus; assembly: GCF_910591455.1. Classification (NCBI taxonomy): domain Eukaryota; kingdom Metazoa; phylum Chordata; class Actinopteri; order Perciformes; family Pholidae; genus Pholis; species Pholis gunnellus. Next base: position 14,092,714 of record NC_136529.1, on the reverse strand, counting down.
AACTTGTAATTGGTAAAAAATTACTAAATAAAAAAGCTGTATAAAAATAAATAATAATAATAATAATAATTGTTCTGCTGTTTTTTTATCATTTATATTGTTATCAATTTATATTTAATGAAGTCTAGGACATTTATCTGAACATACAGTACTTTGTTTATGTTATATTCCTTTATTGCAAACATTTATTTAAAAAAAACTATTTCAAATCATATGTATAAGTAATTGTATTTAATAGTTGGTTGTATATCCTTTGCAATCAACTGCCTTCTTATAGACATTGCTGCATATACTTGTTTTTTTTTTCTTTGATACTTCTTTGCCTGGTCTGTACTTTAGTGCACCCATCTATGCTTAACCCCAGACAAACAGCTCTGGATGCTACTGACATAAATTGTAGAAAAGCGAGTCAGTAGTAGTTCAGTTGGATTGAGATCAGGACTTGGCCAGTCAAATACATTGTCTTTTGGCCTTTATTATTGGACGTAGGCTACAGTTTTTTATGTTTTACACTTAATATTGGCAATGTAAAGAGACCGACAGAACAAGAGATATAAAGACTAGAGTGTGGTATTTCTTCAGGTCACCAGAGGTCACCATTGAGCGTTAGGCAGACTGTTACCGTAAATAGAGCTCGGGTGATGGCGTATATATATTAGGATATACTGCAGACCGTGATGTTATGTTCTTCATATTTTTTATCGTTTATTTTAGATAGTGATTATTGTACTTGGTTGATGCTGGATCAGGTGTATGGACCAGGTTTTCTGAGATGAGCTCCGCTGTGATTTGGGATGCGCAGTGCGCCGCTTTGCTGCCGCTGCTGACTGTGACTGCTGCAGTGTAAACAAGACTGTCCGAGCCTGCAGCGCTGCTGTCAGTGGGCGAAACGATAACGACAGAGTACCAATGGTAGTTGACTTTTCATCTGAAACGAGCACGGTTTCATAATGAAACCTCCGTGTTTTCTTTGTCAGTGCGCAACGACTTAATATCTGCAGCGGAGAATCTGGCTTTCTTTTTTTTAATTCAACTGGACATCTGTCAGACAGCACATCTGCTATTTCTAACTAAGTAGCCAGCAAACGTTCGTCCTATCGCTGGATTAATCAGATGGACTTTGCTGTCGAGGAAGCAACAACTCCTTCTTGAATCAGGAACATGAGTGACAACCAGGAAACATCAGATGCCGAGGAAGACACTACTCCGTCCGGGAGCACGACCTTGCCGCTCCGGCCGCCGTGCGACCGTCTCCCTTGCAACAAGAGCAGCGTGTGCTCCCGCTCCTACTTCGTGGTAGTGATGGTCTTTTTTCACGTATACATCATTAATGTTATTGCGCTGCTATTTTACGTTCACTATAACAGCGGGTCGGAAGATGCCAACCAGAGTCGCGATGCTCCGAGCAGTAACCACCAGCACCCCGAGTCGCGGCGTCCGCCATCAAAGCCCGAGTTCCTGCGTGATGATTCCCTGACAAGAATCGAGGGGATAAGGGTGAGTAACGTGATGATGCATCACTCCTTCATTTATAGCTGCGCTTTCTCTCACACACACACAATAAGCACCGACCACATCACTTCTCTGATTTATCTCTTAGGTGGGACACGTCCAGAAGGTGTCACTGGTGCCAAGCAAAGTGCATGAAATGCGGACTCTGAGTCTGAAACCGCTGCTGTTTGGTAAGAGCCGAAACACTCATGTGTCAAAACACATTTGCAGCACACTCACATGAGCCTCGAGTGGCCAAAGAGTCGTTCCTCATCTTGTGCATCCACCTCACACTCGTCCTTGTTTTCATCTTCATAACTATCACCCTCAAACACATGACCTAGTTTAAACATATGTGCACGCTCGGGTCAATCAAGGCTACATGAAAAAGGGTCAATAAGTCCTGAGGCTACTACCCCAGTTAAACAGATCGGGACATAACACAATTCAAAACATACATGTAGGCATTAGATGTGCAGGAGTAAAGATAAACATTTTGAAGTGGAAAAATGTAAACGCTTACTATATTGTTTGTTTTCGTCATTCTCTTCATGAGTGTTTGGTTTTGGTAACAAGCATTTAACTGTTTATGACTGAATTTCATTTTGACTGGTTCAATGTTGATATGAATGGTTCCACTCTGGCTCTGCAAGACAGGCTACTAATGAAATAATTGTCTATATTTGTGCCACAGCTAAAAATATTTCTGACTGTGCATTTTCTGCTGATTATTTTCTCTATATTAAACCTTACAAAATAGAGAAACATGTCTATTACAATTTCGCAGAGGCCAAGGTGGTAACCAAAAGGCTTTAAGTGTACTTTCATGTGAGACAAAGTAGCAAATTCTTTAAGTGGAGTAGCTGGAAAAGGTTAATTAATTGAATATTGCAATAATTGCTGATTATTCTTCTGTTGTTTTACTAATTGACTTATCACTTTAGCTTTACTCTTTTTCAATTTTGAAGCAAAGGTCTGAGGACAGACGTATGCTGTACAGATTGTAAAGCCCCTTGGAGCAAATTTGTGATGTTGGGCTACATAAATATAATTGTCTGAACTTCTAGATAGAACTACAATACAATATGATACGGTTGCAAATCAGAAAATGGGAAGCATGCAGCAGAGAAAATGCTTTAATCCTGCTAAGCCAAGAGATTTGACTCTGTGTATAACTGTCCGTCTGTGTTTTTCTACAGAGATCCCTGGGTTTTTGTCGGAGGATGAGTGCCGTGTGGTAACGCAACTTGCACAGCTAAAGGGTCTAATGGAGAGTCAGCTAATGGTGCAAGACGGCCAGGAAGAGCTGGCCAAGGAGCTCAACCTCAGCCCAGAAGAGATCTTCAACCTTCTTGATATCAACCAGGATGGACAGTTGCAGCTCCATGAGGTGAATGTCAGTTTGTGGATCGCGAGCATGGACTGCATGACATGCAGTACTTTTTTGGTTAAGAGTTGGTTAACTCATCCTGTTTTTTACTATCGTGCATCCAATAGATACTGACTCATTCTCGAGTGAGGGACGGAATCTGGCTCACACCGGAGAATCTGAGAGAAATCTATGCTGGGCTCAAAGCTGACAAGGATGGTAATGGTAAGAAATGCAGCCATTTGCATAGCTATTATTTTGAAAACATTATTTGTGTAAATATTTGTACTTCTTAAATTTAAGTATGATTTGAGAAATAATCCAGAACATTTTTATACACTTTACTAAAAGTGCTACCTATAAACCAGTTTTACATCGCCAGGAGGGACAGTGGTGGGTTTTGACCAAAATATTAGGCGAGAACATGACTATTGACTATTGTATGTCGCTGTATGGTAATATATTTTCAGTGTTTAAACAGAGTAAAAAGTGCATACATTGACTGCATACCTCAGTAATGTTACAAACACATTGTTTAAATCACTCATAATGTGGTTCCAACCATTTTGGCTTGTGACTGCTTAAACTGAGGCCATGTCTACTTATTACCCCTCTTTATGGTCTACTATGGACACAAGAGTAATTTTTCGAAGCGTACATGATATAGAGTATATAGACACAGGTATTGAATATGAATGTGACCGGATAAAACCCATCTTCAACTCATTTTGGTCTTAAACTAAACATTGGAAATGCATCAGGGCAACAGGTCTCATTTAAACACATCTAAACTAGATTATACACAGTATATCAGAGAAATAAAAAACATTTTTTCCTAAGTTATGGTACTAACTCAAGAAATGAAATATTACGCAAGGCATCAGAATATGTACATCTCATATTTTGAACAGGTTTGCTAAGTCTAGAAGAGTTCAGGCTTCTGAGCAATGATGCCTTCCAGCGCTTCCTGCTGCAGCGAGGGGTGAAGAGGAGTCAGCTGGTGAGGAACAGCAGACACACCTGGCTGTATCAGGGCAAAGGAGCACATCAGGTCCTCCAAGACATCAAGGCGAGGCAAGCAAGTCAAACCACCTTCTCCGATTGCAAATAACTGAAATACAAATAAGGTTTTTGCCAGACTTCCAATTTGTTTCGTTACCTTTCTCCACCAAAGGGTGACTCGTCTCACTCAGCTCCCACCCGCATTAGTGGACCTCAGTGAGCCCCTCCAGGTGGTTCGCTATGAGGAGGGAGGACACTACCACGCCCACCACGACAGCGGCCCTGTGTATCCTGAAACGGCATGCACACACACGCGCCTCGCAGCGAACACCTCCACTCCTTTTGAGACGTCTTGCAGGTGAGATCCCTGAGGGGCGCAGTGTTGGCTGAAGCAGCATTTCTCTACAATGATATCTATGAATGAATGTCCAGATCTGAATTCATCTGCGCAGTGTGATTACTGAACTCCATTGTGACTGGCATGATAGTTTGTGTGACTTAACCTGTAAAAATGTGTGTGCCTGCCTCTTGTTTGCAAAGTGTTGTATGTGTGTGTTTGTTTGCACCTTACATGTATGTCAATTTAAATTTGTGTTGCACACCTAGGTACATCACAGTTCTCTTCTACCTGAACTCTGTCGAGGGGGGTGGGGAGACCGCATTCCCTGTGGCAGACAACAGGACCTATGATGAAGTGGTGCGTAATTGTGTGTGGGTTTGGAAATGTGTAGGGAGAGCCCTGCAAAAGTAATGTGTACATACTGCGCATGTCTTTCATATCTGTGTTAACTCACATGTTTGTCAGTGAGTGCATGGCCCTGGCGTTGAACAGACTGTGTCACTGAGTTTGAATGTGTTGTTGTAGTCTCTCATACAGAATGACGTTGATCTTTTGGACACCAGAAGGAATTGTGACAAGAGCAACCTGAAGGTGAAGCCTACCAAAGGGACAGCTGTTTTCTGGTACAACTACCTTTCTGATGGAAAAGGTAGGATTGCGAACTTTGCTTCCATACTGTTGCAATGAAGACGCAAATCAGCAACTATTTCATTGTCATTTGATGTAGAAGCATATTTTGAATTTTTATTTAAAAAGTAACATTTTCCTTATATACACATTGTGTGTCACATTGTCTGTCAATATTAAAACACAAAGGTAAAGCCCATTTACTAACATATAGTCTTGTAAATCCTATCACAAAATAATGCAAATTAAGCAAGACTAAGAGATTACAGCCATGCTAGCAGCTCTGTGTGAAGCTACACTTTGCCACAGTGGTGCTTTGAGCTAGATGCTAATGTCAGCATGCTAACATGCTCATGAAGACAACACTAACACACTGATGTTTCTCAGATGTAATGTTTAGCAATGTATCTACCATCTTAGTTTAGCATGCGAGCATTTGGTATTTATCACTAAACAGAAAGTACAGCTGATCGAGGGTTGCAGCTATTTGGCCATAAACCAATGAAGTGGACACATTACCTTCATGGTAGCACTAGATTAAACATCAGAGGGTAAGGTACATTGTCAAGGAACCATGAATACCTGTATAAAATCAATCTAGTAGATGTTGAGACATTTCATGTGAGAACGTTGATTTAATGATGCCACTAGACGAAATGTCTGTGGTTCACCAACATTTTTATCACAATTCATCAATAGTTACAGAGATCAGTCTGGATCACAGTGGTAGGCCGACATTGCATCCCTTAACCTACCGCCCTAGCGTGACTAAAAACACGAAATCTGAAGTAGCAGTTTCTTGTATTATTTTATTTAAATTCAATTAATCTTGGCAATTAACATGTCATTTTCATGTTTTTTGGCACAGAGTAAAAGTCGACGTATAAAATGCAGTCAAAAGGTTGAGATTCAAGCCCATACTGTTGTCATTGTAAAAATTAAAGGTAATCTAGAAAGACAGCTACACACAGTAAGAATGCAGCTCTATAAAACAGGTCATTTTAAATTGATTTCTGGCTCATTTAAACTAATAAATAAAATCAAATGTTAGTCGAGAGAATAAAATTAATTAATATTGACCAACGAGTGGAGTGTGGTTGATAGTCATAACATCAGTGTGAGCTCTTTAAAGAGCATGGTGCCATGATGTGAAGGATGTTGCTAACAAACGTTAAATTATTATTATCATTATTATGTTTCCCTAATAGGTTGGGTGGGAGAGCAGGATGAATATGCACTGCATGGAGGCTGTGTGGTCACCCATGGCACTAAGTGGGTCGCAAATAAATGGATTAACATTGATCCGGATTACCAGCGGCAGGCTCGCTATCAGCAGCTGGTTTCACAGCAGCCAGAGGATGATGATGATGAAGGTCTGACTCTGAACCCGAACCTACAGAGTTCTGATATCCATCAAGACTTGTAGCTCATAAACCAAATTTATACAACAAAAAACAACAAAAAATCTACCTAGCCTTCCTCAGTCATGTGCACAACTTCTTTGGCAAGATCCTCTGTGTCCAGTTTGTAGAGACAAGATTTATTCAGGGAATGAGGTCACAGTGGGTTTATGCAACTGTAAAGAGATGATAAATATTGCTTGGATATTGTTATCTAGAGATGCACCAATACTGATATTCTGATAATGACTCAAATAGCTGGATCAGGTATCGACAATAGGCTGATCAGATACCATTATTTTAATAAATAACAATTCAGTACATTTATATCTATATATTTATTTGTTACATTTTGTTTAACAAAGGTCAGGTCTGATGTTGCCTCACACATAAAAGACTGAGCCCAGTCTCTTCCACACAGTGAGGCATACAGCTTATTATTGACTAAAATACTGGTATCAGTATCTGTATTGGGACCGAAAAAGTGAGATCGGTGCATCCCTATTGTTATACTTCTATTTTTGAATTTCCTATAATTTCCCTTTTTAGGAATGTTGCACTAGAAACTCATTAAAACAGTTGAGACAAAAAAAAATCCCTTTGCATGCATTAGCTTCACAGATTGTCCGTTTGCTGTTGCTACGAGCAGAAATTGCACTTAAAAATTGAAATGGCTACTGCAAACATTTCAATGTTCTTCCTTGTTAATGCTGCCATTACCAAAAAAGGCTCACACTGTCTGTGTGATGCATGTTGTCTTGTAATTGTTCCTTGAATTATTTTCTAACAGATTCTTCTTGAAAGGTATTGTTGAGAGGTTTCATTTTATTACTTGTATTTTTCTCTATAAATGCACTCTATCGTCCTCCCACTTTGAATAAAGTTAAATTAAACTCATGTGTCTTCCTACTTTAAAGATAAGATTTATAAATATGAATTTAAGTCATCAATCGTATTGTAGAGTTGTTCTAATATCTAAAACAGCATTGTAAATGCCTCCGTTACAGTCTAAAATGCTCGATCAGGTATCTGAGAGTACGCAAGTCTCGGGACCGATCTGATATCATGTTATCTTGTCATTTATCAGCTCATTTACGTGACGCAAGAACAACATGACGAGTCACTCGCAACCCAACCCATACATGCTGCCCAATCGGTAGGCCACTGCAACTCTCAACAACCTTGAGAAAGAAGCGAGATGGGTCGCTCGTTCGCTACTTCCATCATCAGCAAAATGCCATCAGTTTGGCATTATTTTATTTTGGAATATCTATCAAACTAGATATTAAAAGAAATTTCTATCATTCATTCTCTGTATTTGTTCATGACCTGAGCCTAGGTCATACAACAATGATAGCAATAACATCATCCATACAGGGTTGGTAGTATACAGCTGTTCAAAAATGATAATATATATATTTTTGTTTTGTAACAGACTGGTATTGTAATCAGTGTCGGGAAGGAAAAATGGTATCGGAACATCTCTGGTATCTAACAAACAAAATGTCCTAAAAGTTTCTGGTATCGCTCCCAGTGTTGAGATAGTTGTTCCATCTTCAGTGCTGGATATCCAGTTTTGCTTGAAGTCCTTAAAGCTTTGTGGTGCTGTATGCGTCCTGAAATCAAATAGGTTTTAGATTTAGATTTAGTTAAAATGACATGATTAAACGTAACGTTTTCAGTATCATGAAAATGATTGAGTTTTAACATTGGACCATCCAACTGAAGTGTCACCTAAACATCAGCTGAATATACTCACCACTGATGTCTCGTATCTGGGGAACGATGTTGCTCCGCGGTGGTCCACACAGTAGAGCACAGCGTCATGTACGGAGGCAAAAAGATGCCTCTTAGTAACCGACTCGGAGAAGAAGTCGCCAAGCTCTAATTGTTCCACCAGGGTGGCTGAAGAGAAGACAGTTTAAAATCAAAAAATGACCACCACAATGAGCCTTTTCATGTAGAGGAAGTGATTTCACTCACGTTGACAACCAGCCATGTAGACATCTACGTCAATCTCACTGAAGTCCTGGAAAATCTGTCAATTATGTAAGAACAGAATATCTATCCTCATCAAAAGTTACCACTCAACAATCTTAAATAAATTAAATAAAATCACAATTCTTCCCTATCAGGTGCTACTAATCCTACTCAGTCTAATCTACCTCACAGTCAATCATACATGTTAAGTTAACTACAACAGTAAAATATCATTTGTTTTCCCATTTCAGTGACATCAGAACTTGGCCAGACTAAATTAAACCACAATATTGAATCTTTCCCTTTCTCGTGAGAACAACGGGAATCTTTTTCTTCATTGTGTTTTTATCGTTTGAACTCAATCAATTTAAAAATTATGTCAGGACCGAATGATTGCAGACCTGTATTTACCTTTCTTATTGTCAAATAAATAAATAAATCTATAAATCTATATCAACATTGTAAAATTAGCTGTTAATAAGAAAACATAACTCCCAAGCTCTACTTGTAAGCTTCTCAAATTACACTTATAGTATTTATTAAAAGGATTTAACACCTGGATGACCTGAAAGGAAAAGGCTGTTTCAAAACAAGGGAAAATGTGTTGACATGTCAATGAAGACATTTTTTGTTATGTTTTACGTTTCATTCAGGGGATATTTGTCCCTGTTGTACTTACATTTTTCATAGTCTTGATAGCCACTGTGTCAATGAAGTTAGCCGTGGAGAGGTCGATAATGATGGAGTGAATGTCCCAGGTCCACTTGCCCAGTGACCCAAGAGAGACCCGCTCCAGATCGTGACTCAGCGTGTCCTCACTGCTGGAGCCCAGAGTGGTGGTGTCCCCATCCTGCAGCTCAGACATCCACCCTAAGCTGGTGGAGTCTGGTTCTCCTCCCTTCAGGTACTCCCATCTGCAGGGGCCGTCTGGTGTTTGAGGGGTGATAGGGATGACAAACACTGTGCCGTTCTCCCTCTCAGTCCAGCCCTGCTCCTCCTCTTCCTCCACAGAGAACACCGGCGCTCCAGACAACTGTTCAGCGGCTCTCTGTGCTCGTCTCTGCAGGGTCGTATGTGAAAGAAATTATTCAAACTTCTGAGTACGTTGACTTTTTGGTAGCTTGGCCTTTGGTCACCGACTGTAGTTCTGTAGTCCAGTGTAACAGCAGGCACTCTTCAGACAACTACTTGCTATAACACACAGGACTGTGGTGCCAGTTTTATCACCACATAGAGGATAAGGTGACAAATAGCAAATACCAGAAAAAATAGTGTGGTCCTTAAAATGTTTTGTACATTTTCTATAAACAATGGATTTTTTATAGCATACATACCTCTTTCTTGGCTTGCCTTTTTGCCCGTCTCTCAGCCCTCCTTTCTCTACGTCTCTGTTTGGCCTCCTGCCTCTTCTTGTAGATAATCATTTTACTGATGTCAAGCCCACTCTGAAAACAGATAAAGAAAAATAAAACATCATCTGCATCTTATTAAAATATAACAGGGAACAAAAACAAGAAATGATTGCTTTGATAAAGAAGAAATTAAAAGAGATTAGAGCTGGAACAATTAGTAAATTAGCTGATTAATTGATTGTCATAAATGTAATGTGTCACCTTTTTTGTGTATGTCCTACCAATATTGATGGTCGATTGAATCAATAAATTCCTCTGTGCGTGCTGTACTGACCCAGAAAGCAGTGCAGTTTGCAGCTGCAAAATCTGTTCTTCCTGCATCCAGCGCCCTCATTTGACATGACAGTGATGCAGTTGGATGGAAGGAAGAACTACAGACTATTTCAGCTTGGATTTCTGGTCTCCGCCTCTTGAGAGTTACAGTGTTTTGTCTGACTCGGATATTCAGCTGTATTTATTCAAGCCAGAGTATTCAGCTAAATAAATGCAGCGGAGAGAGGCCGAGGCTGCGGCTGCATTAGCCGTGCAAGAGAATATGGCTGGCGGGAACCCTCCGGGAGTCAGAATTGGTATCCTGGTATATGTAGGCACTGCTGGCACAGCTCTGAGAGCAGGGGAACTCAGCTTTTGTTCTCTTTCGCTGAGGAAGTTATTGCTTCAATTGACAACATTTACCATTTACACTGATCCACATCAAAAGTGGTTAGTGGTTTTAGTCTGTTTTCCCATAAAAATGCTAAACTTTTTTGTGGCTCCAGTCTCTCAAATGTGGGGATTTGCTGGTTTTGTTTTATCACATATGATATTAAACTGAATATCTTTATGTTTTGGACACCTTGGACATTTTTTACTTTGCTCTGGTATTTACTAGAGATAGAATCACAAGATTGCTCATTATTAATGAAAAACATCCATCAGTTGCAGCCCTAGAGTAGATATATTATATAGTATTACTAGGAGGGAGAACAAACCTTTTCTTTCAGAGCCTCAAGGTAGAGATCAGCATTGGCGAAATATACCGTAGCAGAGGAGCGAAATATAGTAACACCTGGAATCTCTCTCGCCTGCAAAATAGCAAAAAGTCATTAGCTTTTTTTGCGAAGCGAGAAGCTATAATGTATGATTTTCTATATTTCTGTCTCACCTCTCTGTGGGTCTCTATATCCACGTACAGTTCTGTACCTGGAACATTTCCCAGAACAGAGTATGTTGGCCTGAATGGAATAAAAACAACCTTATTATGTGTGCAATATGTTTTTATATAGGATTTTGTCTAATCTGGCAGTTCTTGCCGCCTAACATCATTTACTATTATTTTCTCTCTAACACACACACACACACACAGTATGACTCAGATGTACTATGATGAGGTGTAGAGGAGTCTTACAGCTGAGTTCTGAAGATAACAGTCATCAGAGCAAAGATGATTGATGCTGCCAGACCCAGATCCAGATTGAGCAGCATGGTTGCCACCCAAGTGACCAACCACACCACCTGGGGGGGATGCAGTATGACATTACGCATTCTTCAGTATGATTATGAAAGGGAAACAAGAATGACACATTTCCAGATTCAACACGACAGCAAATTCTGTCGCAGTTGGTGCTTTCATTTTTTAAATGAGGAATAAACTTCTCACCAGATCAATCTTGCTGCGTTTCCACAGTGTGACAATGTCAGAGTACTGCTTGAACATCCCCTTAAGATTTACAAAGACGACCGCTGCAAGGACAGCCTGAAACAAGCACACCCACATTTTGATGTGATTAATTAGATGTGTACATAGAAGTGTGAATGAGGCAAATAAAGAAAATCCTTTACATTACACAAAAACATGTCATACATCATACATAATTTACTGCAAATCTACAGAAAATATGAGTTGTAGAGCGACGAACCGTTGGCAGCTCCTGGAACAGAGGTCCAAGTTTCAGTATAGTCACCAACAGAATGAGAGCTGAGGCCACTCCAGCCATCTGCAAGAACAACACTAAGGTTGTTTTGGGTTTTGTTGAAATATTTGTGTTTATCAGGCATGTTAACATATTTGATTGTTCATCAGAAATGAAGTCCATCGTTGGAGAATATCTTGACAGCACATATTACCAATATTTAGTGGTACTCTAACAGCTTTGAAGTCTGATTTTCAATACTTAATTGATTTGATACAGTGTTCAGATAAATAATAAAAACATCTCTGTGTACACAACGTTCGAGTACATTATCATTCGCTAAAATTAGACAGGTTTACTGGTCTCCCATCACACCCATTCACACACTGGTGGCAAAGCCTTCGGGAGCAATTTGGGGTTAAGTGTATGGCCCAAGGACACATCGACATGGACTAGAGGAGCCTAGAGGAGTCCTTCAAGCAGAGGCTTCGGATTTAGCGAGGACCCGCTCTACCTTCTGAGTCACAGTCTCCCCATATTTTGCGTGGTAGATTTTCTGTAGAGCATGGTCAGCAATGTAATTAAAGTTATGTTCATGTCTGACAAATGTGTCACCACTGCAACCACATCTTTTTTCTATAAAGTCCATGTGGAATTAGTTAGTTAGTTAGTTAGTGTGCATGACACACTAACTAACTAACTAATTATGTCAATGCATAATACATGTTCAAAGGTAAAAAGCTACAGTACATGTTCTCGTAGCATCATTTTTTCAATTTCCACATGGTTCTTATATATATAATGTGGTTATGTTTACATTTCTTTTTTACCCTACCTCAATCATCCTCAAATGGGTCATATGTATTATATATTTGGAGTGTAACTACTGCATGTTGCATGTTCACAGTACTTGTGAGGCCATGCTGATGTAACGTTTTTACTTCTGTTGCTCACTCACTTGTGTTTTTCCTCCGGTGGTCTCTTGGATGAGACTTCGAGACATGGAGGCGCAGACAGAGAAGCACTGGAAGAAGCCTCCCACTGCATTACTGAGACCCAGCGCCACCAGCTCCTGCAGCATGGTGAAAACAAGAAACACAAGAATGAGCAGGAAAATATAGAGAGAAAGGAATGCACAAGTATGATACAAGTACTGTATCTGCAGAATTAAACAGCACTAAGAGTTGTGGTTTACCTGGTTACTGTCCACATTGTATCCATGTTTCAGTGCAAATGTTTTGCCTAGTGAAATAGATATGGCATAGCCAACCATGGCCAGTGCAAAAGCGTCACCAATAACTTCTCCAAAAACACTTGCATCTGGTACACTGGGATAACTTAGACTGGTGCAAAGGTAGAGGAGAAGGAAATGAGTTAGTACTAAACAAGCCGGAAATATGACTCAACAAATAATTACAGCGGTATAACTTTGACCCCAATGCTTACCCATTAGGAATTTTTCCAACAACTGAAATAGTGTAGTTGCTGTTCAAGTGGGTATAGGTTGATATTAATGTCCCTGCCACAATCTAAAGCCATTACAGAAAGCATACAGATTATAAACACAGACACAAACCAAAGTCAAATTTCACAACACGTCAGACCTTCAATAATTACAAACTGGTGAATCATATGCTAGATGTGAACCTAATTATTAGCCATAAATAGTTCATTTTTGCTGTGAACTGCACAAATGCAGAGGCCCGGGCACCACTGCTGATTCTGCAGTTTGGCTCCACAGTGTCTGTGCTTTTGCAGTGCTGCAACATCAGCAGCTACACAGAGCACAGAAGTGATAACATAAAGAGAGGCCAGAGAGTGTGTCCTCTTATTAACTGACTGTGATGAGCTCCACTGGGATCGGCACTGGCAGCTTCGGACTGAGAAAAGAGTTGAGCTCCTTGGCTGAAATTAGAAACACCATGGACACAGCGCTGACCAACAGTGTGGGAAGATGAGTGTGTGGCAGCAGCATGCAAACATCCTTCAGAATCTAAAAATGGAATAAGGAAAAGCAGGAGATGGTTAAAGCGTACTGCCGTACGCATTGAAACACACAGTTTCGTCATTTAAAGTCAGAATTCAGTATAAGATTACATATCCACAATGTTAACTTATTCACCAATCTATAACGTACACTTATATTAAAATAAATACAAAATTTAGATTGTCATATATTTTTGCTTTTTATAACATTGTTGTGACCTGATGTCCTACTGGTTTACACATTTAATTGACCCGTGATACGTTCCACCTCAACAACATCCTGTTTCAAGCCTGAAGTACATCACAGCTCTGACCCCAAAACTAAACTAGCATTCAGTTTTTATGCACCTGGAACAAACTCTCAGAAAACTGCACGTCTGCTGCAACTTGCAGTTCTTTTAAATTAAAGCTAAAGACTTTTCTGTTAGCCGCTGGTATTTATCAAATCAAATAATTAGTCATTTCTTGCACTGTTAACTATTATTCTTGTATTTAACTCCTGTCTTATTATATTTGAGCTTGTTTTAACTCTCTATTCTATTCTAGTTTTCTACTATTTAGTGACGTTTTTTATTTGTGTCTTGAATGTTGCTTTTTTACATTATGACATTATCATATCAGTGCTGGTGTATCAACAAAAATGCAGCAATCAGAACCAAATACTTGACAGTACTCACATACACCAGTGAAAAGGGCCCGCTAAACCGAGTGGGTGAAACTCCAAAGATGTGCTTGAGTTGTGCCACCACGGCATGGGCTGCGGCTGCTGTTGTGTAAGCCCGCACCAGAGGTTCAGACAAGTATGTCTCCACAAATCCAAACTTTACCAAACCCAGTACCACCTATGCAAACAATAATGTATGTGAATGAGTATTGGCAGCAGTAACAACGGAATATAAGATTATGATTTCTGTGGGATGCTGTGTCCAGACCTGAATAAGTCCTCCCAGGGCAGTGGTAGCAGCCGCCACCTGCACCCTGTACGAGTCCCGGGCAGCTATGTCCACCTCTGCAGTGACGTTGGTCCCATTTGTTATGAGGAAAGCCGAGTCTGGAGCAAGTCTCTCTGTCACACTACCCACCATGATGCTGAGCACAGTAAATGTACCTGAACACAATGAGAGATAGCAGCACATATCATTACAGGGGTTATAATGGCTACAGTTACGTCTCTCTCTCTTTCTTCTTACCAATGGAGATATGACGTGACGTTCCAAAAAAGAAGTAGACCAACGCTGGATAGAGGGACGTGTAGAGCCCAAATACAGGAGGTACAGAAGCCAACAATGCGTATGCCAAACCTGTGAAAAACAGAAATTCTGTTACACCTGTCTCAGTTTACTAATGAATATTTTTAAGAACCCTTTTTTCTGTAGTATTACTGTCAAACGTAATAAAACGTCTTTGTGCAACATATTGCTTTCGAGTCAAAATGATACATTAGGTTTTTGTTCGACAAGTCAGACTTTTTTCTGTAGTATTGTGGATATTAACTCGACCATGATCGACTATTGTCATACCTTGTGGCAGGTGCATTATGCCCACACTGATGCCAGAGATGAGGTCTGGCATGCCATAGTCCCAGATTGAGTACTTGGGCAGCCAGTACAACACAGGCAAGCTGCTCATCACACTTTGTTTCAGTTTGGGTGCTGTACATCTGGAAGAGATTTGAAGGATACACATTGACAAAAGTTTAAGTCTTTTATTGGCTATGAAAAAAAAATTTCTGGTTACTTTGACAAAAATATCAGACCCGACATCTACATCAAAGTTACAAGATCAAGCCATAAAATGTGCCTTACCTTAAGGAGTCTTTAAGGCGTTCACTTAGAGAAGGGTGAGTGTCAGAGTATGTTTTTCTCTGCGTTACCTCTTCCAGTCTCAGCTCATCAAGCACTTCCCGCTCCACTCTGTATTTCCCAAGTGTGCGTGTTGAGTCCATTGTCAATATCTGTGCAACTTCAATGATTTTACTCTTTTAATATGCAGTAAAGGTGCTTTATTCCAAGACTTTACTACAAATGGTTCACCAAACTGTCAAGAGGACAACTGTATCTGCATATGTACATCATATCGCCTAATGATTAACTATAGTCAGGGCGTTATGGGCAGAGCCTCTTCGTGACAATGACGGCTGACCGGATGAAGCAAAGGATGTAATTATAGTCTTAAAGTGGAAAAATATTAACTCTGTTGAATTTCAATGGATGTTTGACAGGTATTTTCCCCAAGATTCCAGGTCTTTTTTTTCCACATTCACTTGCAAAAGTAAAGTTAATGACCCATGAAATGTAACCTTAAGCTCAAATTATATCGGTCAAGTGAATCTTTATGACGGCTACTTCTGAACAAAATACTTAAAATATTTAAAAACTAATCTGCTAGTCAGTTAATATCCAACACAATGCTGGCCAGCCAGAATGTAACATGTATAAATACATATAGTATACAACCTTTATTATTATGATTGGTACAACAATTTTAATAATTCAGATTTTATGAATCAAACTTAATAGATCAGGTCTGATTTTTGCACCGTGTGGGCATACAGTACACTGGGCCTTTAAGAAAGTGCCGTCATGAAATCTGAATCCGAGCTAGGAGCAATGTGTCATTTCAATCATTCCAGAGCCGCACGCACGTGACCGAGGCAAACTAAGTCCAACAAAGAATGACTTTAATCACACAGTACAACATAATGCCAATGAGTTAAATGAGGAAGGTCAAAATGATTCACAATATTTGTCCCTGTTATGGCTTAAAAACAAACACTCTCCTGGTCACTCAAAGCCTTCTGACCTACTTGCTGTCTGCCTCAACACTGTCTATTTTGGGTTAGCAGTTCAGAGGGCCACAACAGTGTAGGGGGTACATATCTTTGTCTCTTGCCAGAGCTCAGACCCTCTCTAAACCTCCTGACTGATACATTAGGCAACATCAACAACACATGAAAAACATGGATATGTACTTGTCTTTTTAGACCAAAGAGAGCAGAGGAGCTGGAGACTATGGTAAGGCTTTTTACAAGTGAATGCTGTATGATGTGAGCAGATGTAGTGCTAACTTTTGAGACATGTTATTTGGACAATGGTGAATTTTGGTAGTATCTGTTATATCCAAAGCTAATTAGATATTCTGCTTAAATGTGAAGCTCATGGAAATATGTTTACAGGTTTGCCATTACTTAAGCCATTATGGGGATGTGGTATTTTATGACTTAAATATGCTTTAATGGTTGAAATCTTTGTATTGTTACATTGATTTCTTATAGTTAATCAAGTAATACAATAATTACTTAATTCTTTTATCTACATTGTCATTGTCAGAGTACCAAGATTACCAAATGATCATAAATAAAGAGTTGATTGGACATTTCACACCAGCGTGTGCTTATTAAACTGCTGTTTGATATATTGATGGCTGCTATGCATTTGTTTCTGTTTTTTTTCTTTGTTTTTCCAGAGACAACGTCCTGTAACCTTTTAAATATTGTTTCTAAAACAGTTGAGGCAAAATGGATCTCACGGCCAAACATGGGCTGGTGCTGCTCGACCAGCTGAGGAAGATGAGGGAGGGTGAGCATCTGACAGATGTGGTGCTGGTTGCTGAGGGCATCAGCTTTCCATGCCATCGGGTCGTTCTGTCCGCCTTCAGCCCGTACTTCCGCGTAATGTTCACATGCGGGCTGCGTGAGTGCAACAACAGAGAAATATTCTTGCGCGACACCCCTGCAGACAGCCTGGCCCTCCTCTTGAACTATATGTACTGCTCCGATCTTCCTCTCACTAATGCCAATGTACAAGGCATCTCTATTGCAGCTTTTCTCCTGCAGATGGATGACGTCTTCAATCGTTGCCAGCTGCACATGACCGAGAACATGGACGCCTCCAACTGCCTTGGTGTGCATTACTTTGCCCGTGACCTCGGTGCAGAGGAACTGGCTGACCATGCTCAGCGCTACCTGCGGCAGCACTTTGACCAAGTCTGCCAAAATGAGGAGGTCCTTGAGCTGGAGGCCCATCAGCTGGGAAAGCTCCTGACCTCCGATGACCTTAATGTTTCACAAGAAGAGACCATCCTGGATGTTGTCCTACGCTGGGTCAAACACACCACTCTGATGGATGGACAGGTCCGTAATCTGCACCTTCCAGAGCTCCTGAGGAAAGTCCGTCTGCCACTGATAAATGCTGACTATTTAAGGGAGGCAATGAAGAGAAACACGGCCCTGCTGGCAGATGCTGAATGTCTCGAGATTCTCAATCAAGCCTTGGAGGTCACAGCGATGCATCCCTCAGCTGCACCACGTAAACTAAAGCTGCGGTACGGCATGGAGACCACAGATCTGCTGCTCTGTGTTGGAAACGACGGCGGCGGGATCAGGACAAGATACGGCAACTACACTGAGCGCAGCTTTTGCTATGCCCCATCCACAGGCCGAATCTACTACATCACTTCACCTCGCTATGCAGAGTCTCTGGGGTATGTGTGTGCCGGGGTTGTAACTGAAGGAAATGACATTATAGTGGCAGGAGAGGTAGGCGCACGAAGAATGGCCCGACAGAAGGACATGAATGTGGAGATTTACAGGTAAGATATTAAGTGACACACTTGATGACTCTGTATTTGCACGCACACAGATGGCACTGATCGTTAGCTTGGGTTGCCAGGTACAAAGTAGAGGCCCAAGGAAGCTGGGAGTGCCTGACGTCAGCCGAGTACCGTGATTCCTACGCTCTGGGGTCACTGGGTGACACTCTGTACCTGCTGGGTGGGCAGATGAAGCTGAAGAACCAGTCTCTCATCACCAACTGTGTGGAGCGATGGTCTCTGCAAGGAGGACCCTGGCGCAGTGCAGCACCCCTGCCTATACCGTTAGCCTATCACAGCGTGGTCAGGATGAAAGATCGCCTTTATGTGATGGGTGGTCGAACTCCACAGGTGATGTCAAAACATACTTACAAGAGTTAACTTCTTAGCAATTACTGTGAAACATAGATAATCAGACTTGAACACATTTAACATAAGCTCGGTGTCTGTATGCGGCGACTCTTTCACTGCACCTGTTCTGCTTCATCACCCCCTCCCTCCCCTTCAACCATCCAGTCATACCGAACGGATGATGAGCCCGACCGTCTTAGTAACCGGCTCCTGGAGTATGATCCAAACACAAATAGGTGGACAGAGCTGGGTCCCATGAAGCACTCAAAGTACCGCTGCAGTGCTGTTGTACATAATGGCGAAATTTTCGTGATGGGTAATATTGTTTTGTTTTAATCTTTTAAATCTCTCATGGAATGCATATATTGTGATGATCCTGCGACGTAAATGAAGCTGCATTGATTCCTGTAACAATTCTTTTTGGTGATAAAACAAACTCTTTTGCAGGGGGTATTGGATGTGAGGGTGTGGATTGTGGACAATCACGCCGCTGCCTCGATGCTGTTGAGATCTACAACCCAGATGGAAATGATTGGAGAGATGGACCGCCTCTCCCATCTCCACAACTCTCACTGCGCACCAACGCCTCAAACGCAGGAGTGGTGGGAGGCAAGATCTACGTGTGTGGATACTACAAAGGAGCAGGTCATGAAAGAATAGACATATCCAATCATATTCAATGAATTGAGAGTTTGAAAGATGACTCCAAGTGACCACATGACCCATTCTGTGTTTCTTAACTTCCTTTAGATCGTCATGATGACTTAACGAAAGACATTTTGGAGCTGGACCCACAGGAGAACCGGTGGACTGTGGTGGCTCGGCACGCTCTGATGCACGACAACTATGACGTCTGTTTAGTGGCAAATCTCAACCCAAGGGGACTTATGTCCCCACCTGCAGACTTGGTTAAACAGTGACACCCCTGTCGGATCAAGTCAAAGTCTGTGTAGGAGAATTAGCGAAGGAAAATAATTATTAATTATCAGAGCACTTATTGCTGGGCCAAAGGCATTGTTTTTTTTTCAAGCAAAAAGGTTTTACTGCCCAACATGAAAGAGAATCTGCGGTTGGTGATTTGCACGTTGTTATGAGATTCTCACGCCAATGAGAACAGAAATATTATTTGTAAATAAAGTGTTTATTTTAAATCACCGGAATCCTTTTAGCACATAGCATTATCAGCAACACCAGGAAATTATTTCTTTTGAAATTAGCCAGACATACATTGTTGTTATAATTAGAGCTTCAACGATAAGTCGATTTGCAAAATGAATCGGCATCATTGTTTCAGTCACATTTAAAGCCAAAATACTGAACTTCTGAGTCCAGCTTCTCAAAACAAAGAAACGGAAGACATGGCTTCTGAGAAAATGTGAATTAATTTGACTATTTAACATTGCATAGACTAGTAAATTTACAAAAATATTGTTTGCACTTTAAATGATAATGTAGCTGTTGGACTTTGATACAAATTATACCAAGATGAAAAGTGTTTGATCCGTCTACTGCAGTGTTAATACTAAAGATTTATAATAGAATACATTGACAGAATACCAAATTGAATATTTATTGTATCAATCAATTGTTCTTTTTGTGGAATGCTTGCTAAAAGCATAATAAAATGTTTTCCTGCACCTTAATATTTATGGAGCACGAGTGTTTATTTGAAAACAGACAATTCTTTGTTTATTTTTTTTAATGTTACGTCAACAGTTTAAGTACAGGATAAATAAATAAATATAAACAAAATCAGCAGAGACAGTTTAGTAAACAATATGTATATTTTTTTTATGTCAGCTGAATAACTTTAAATAGGTTATTGTATTTATGTGTCAGTCTGTGCTAAACGTACTTATGAGTACCTTTTAGACCCCTCCACCATAAGTACAAGACAACATTTATCAATGTTTTCACTCTTCAAAAAAACTGAATATCTCTACAACTATTACAACAGAGGTCATAAGTAATGATAAATATCACAAGAAACCTTTCTGACTCTCACTCCAAACAAAAGAGCACAGATGCGTCACTCTTGAATCCTTTACTCATCCTCTAAAAGCCTGAATCAAAGTCACAGTCCTTGTCAAACAACTGCCAGAGGCTTTCGGGTTTCACTGGGGTCCCTCTGTCAGACTCCGATGAGAGCTTCTCTAAAATGGATTCGATCCCTGCGATGCACACGGAGCTGTTGCTGTCCTGAGACCAGCAGCTGAGAGGGGTGATGAAACACCCTTCAGCTATGGATCTAATCACCCGGTTTGGCATTTTGGGACAGTCTGGGTCGAGACTCTGCTGGCCGGTTAACATGTTCGGATCCCGACGCTCACAGAGAGATGTTGAAGCATTTTGTTGTCTGTCACAGTTCATGAGAGGCTCGCGGTTTTCCTTTGTCACAGTGCACTTCCTCCTTTGTGAGAGCACCAACGGCCTCTTTTTGCGCTTTTTGTGGCCTCTCAGAGTGAACTTCTTCTGTATGATGTCGCTGGGATGCTGAGGGGGAACTACGGCCTTAGTGTGTTCAGTGTTGTATGACTTGCTTCTAAGCTGCATGCCTTCCAGCTTGTCGTCTTGCAGGATGGTGGAGAACGGCTGCTCCAGCTCTGGTGACGTCTGGCTGGCATTGTCCGTCACTGTCTTGGGGCTGGCTTTGGCCGAGTGCTCTGAGACTAAGGTGCTGAGCAGCTTCAGAGCCTCTTCCAGCATGTTCCGTTCTCTCTCCTGCTCCTCTCTCAGACTCTCCACAGTACTCTTTAAGCTTTGCAGATTTGAACCCAGTTCTGCTGTGGTGTCCCCGCGCTAAATGGTAAAAAATAAGTTTTATCTATAACCCTTAACCACCAAAATCTACTTTGAGCAAACTGAAACTTAAGCAATCTTGCCCAAATGCTACAAACCTTTTGCACAGTCTCCTCCAATTTAGTTAACATCTCTTTCTGGGAGTTCACTTTACTCAGTAAAGTCTCAAACTGCAGAGAAATGTCACTCTGAAGACTGCTGAAATTATTTTGCACTGGGATGAACGAACAAAAAGACAGAAATCTGCTCATTACAATGTCCAAATCAGATGAAATGATGGGTGACCAATGTTTAATTATTGTGCCAAGAGCTCCATCTACTGGCAATAGTACATGTTGGCTCGTGGCCTTTTTTACAGAATGCAGAGAGCAACTGGAAGTTCAATCATTCCAACGAAAAATACATTTATAGAAATTAGGAAACTTACATGTTGATGCAAAGTTGTCAGATTTTTGAAGGACCGTTTGACACACAGCAGTGTTTCTCTCTGTGCCAGCGACCAGTTGTTGGATCTGAAAAACATGGCAGTATTTCTTTTAAGCTACAAAAAAGGAACTGCATAATCGAAAAGGCAACAGAATGAATGCTCGTCATCATCACTTACATTGTTGAGTGTTTCTCGAAAATGATTACATTCTTTGGCTAAAATATCCCTGTTAAAAGCAAAAGGACAGATATTAAATGTCAGAAGTGATTAGTCCGACTACTTTAATAATCGTGTAAATTCACAGTGAGTAGCATGTTTGAGTCACACCCATCCGTTTTCTCTTTTGCCCTTTTCTTGTCCTCTTCAAATGTATCCAGTATTCCAAAAGTTTTGCTCTTGTCCTTTAAGTCTCCAAACAGGAAAGGTTTAGTGTGATAACTGCTCAAAAACTTTGGGTCACTTCCCTAAATTAAAACAAATAAAGTCAAATGAGGTTAAGAGCTGTAGACACAAGACGTAACTAATGTTCACATAATCTGAGTGATGATTCATAAAACGGTGCACTCATGGTCCTATACAGTGTTTCATATGATGGCATGTGTTGTCCACATGTGGACTAAAGAGTTCCTCAATAATGTGGAACGCATTAACAAGCAATATAACAAACTGATAATATATAAATGTCTATTGTCTCCACGTATATACTTCCATACTGCACATAAATTCTCTTTTATAAAAAAGTATATTCATATTTTTATGTATAAAGTTACTAAAAGGAAAAGCACAGAAAGGTGGTAGCATCGCTACAACATCTTGTTTACTTTTCTCTTAGTACAACACATCTGCAAATATACCATCAGCTTAGACCCATTACTGCTCAACTAGAAATACACCAGGTGTAAATAATAATGCCTTGAAACCACCGCGATGTGTCCGTAGATCTGGGTACTCGCAGATATTACTGCCACTTGTAAAATTGAGTTGATAAACCTCACCTCTTGTGAACTTTGTTGGGAGGTCCTGGATGACAAACTCATATCTTGAGACAGGCCTTGAGAGTTTTCAGGCCAAAACTGAGACCCAAAGAACAACTGAGAGTCTGTGAAACTGGAGTAGCCGCTGGTAGCCGCATTTCTGTAGATTGTTTTATCCCCACAAGGTTTGAGGAGGAAAGAAAAACACAAAAAACACAATTTCTTTGTGCAGCAAAACAGAGAAAGTGTTTGTATAAAGCAGGTAAACACACAGATACACATGTAAAACATTGCTCTACAAATGTAGGGCTGACAGTGTTTTTCTGATTCAAACTATGGATCACAGCTTCATATAACATTACTCACAGTTAAAGAGAAGAAACCTAAATAGCTAATAGAAGTCATAGTTAAGTAGCACACTCAAGCTAACTACCTGCTTCCAGTTGGGATGCTCAGCATCTCCTTAATGTTCCTCGTATGATTCATTGTTTACCTGTAAAGACAACAAGTTAGTAGTAATTGTAGCTGGCTATGTCTTCGAGCATCATTCAATGTGTCGGAGTCGTGCGAGCTAGTGTTAGCGTTAGTTAGCATTGACGCTAATCTAGAAAATGCTTCACTAGCTAACTTTAAATAAAATGGAGTCAATATAAATTTAGAAACTCTCGTCAAAACATTAACTATGTTATTAATCTTAAATCTCGTTGTGTGCCGTGGTTGTCGTGGATTAAATACAAAGACTTTATTGATTATAAATGCTATAATATATTTCTAATTGACTCACATTCCGCAATGGCCGTATTGATGACGAGTGGAAGGTCGACAACGGGCAGTAACCTCGCGAGGATATAAATCTCCCGCCATGTGACCTTCTCCTTCCACAGCGAGGCTACATTCAGGGTCCCTCGGAAAAGTTATTTAGTTAGTTTAATTAGTTAGTTAGTTAGTTAGTTAGCAACTATATTGTCCACATTGTAGAAATGTGTCTTTCGGTTTACCACATACTGGTAAAAACAATCTTCAGTTGGACATTAACAAAGCCCAGGACCCCCACTGACTCTGACACTTACATCCCCAGGAGAAGTTCTTCTTAAACATCCTTGCCCTCCTTTCCCTATTAATATACGCTTGACACTTTAATAATATACTTGTTTTAATATACTCTTATTTGTTTGTTTATTTACCATATTTTTATATTTTATTGTAAATTTCAATATGTTTCTATTTTTAAATCATGTCTTGTATTTTACACTGTGTTGATTGTTTAATGTTATGCACTGACTCTGATTGGATATCAACTAAGCCAGGCCCAATAGTTGTGTTTAATTCAATTATAATTAATTAAACTTAAATATAGTATCATGCATAGTAATGCTGCGTGCAATTGGATTTAATAGGAGCTTAACAAAAGGGTACATATGCACATATGTCATAGGTGTGGTGTCAGTAGGGGCCCAATAGTTAAAAAAAAAGGTTTCCTAGGGATCCTGTAACAGATTAATCTGGCCAATATAATGATTTATTGGCTGCATTTCATTTAGGTGCAGTGACAATAACCCAGTAAGCATGCAGGCTAACTGGAAATGTAATGGAGACATAATTATTGTTATTAATTGCACCTGTGCCTTTTCTTGCCAAGTTGAATTGTTTTAAAGTTGTTTTATTTATTATATAATAGGCTTCCCAAAGAGTACATTGTGAGTAAAAAGACAATTATCTGAATAGAAGTATTAGCCAGAACCTCTTCAGCATATCTAGCCAAATCAACAAACAAAAAATGACAATTAAAAAACATTGTAATTCAGAAAGTTATCCTTTAATTTTAATGATATTCAAATTCAATCTAGTTGCAGTGACATACATTTCAAGTATTGAATTAAAAAAAATCTTTTGTCAACGGGATTGAGAAAGTTTAATTGTAAATCGATTTTGTCCTCAGTGGCCCCTTTTTGACACACAAGATTTAACTTTTATTGTTTAGCTTTTTATAACAGGTTCCAGTATTATTGCAAATTATGACTGAAATTCAAATTATGAATTATGAAATGACTGTGGTGATCCTTTCATGTATTTGTTTTTTAAATAATATTATATATTTTATTAATATTATTTTTGTTATTATATTAATTATTATCAGCAGTAGTATATTTTATAAAAATATTTGTATTTATTTATTTAATGTATACTACACAGGCATAGGCCTACGATAATGAAGCATAAACACTGTCAGGGTTTTATTTTGAAAATTGTACCCGGAAGTGTCCGTGCTAAATGAATTGAAATCAGGTAGCTATGAGCTACGCACTGTAGGACTATCTGTGGTTGAACTACGGAGGCGTGTTGGTGACAAACCTGCCAAAACTACAGGTGACTTTCTGAAAATACCTCTGCAGCGGACCTGACGTCGCTTAAACCACACCTAGGAGTCTGGTCTGCCCAAAGCCTGGTGTCTGGCTGGTGAGTTAACTTTTTGTTCTGAGTCTGTCATTGTAAACATACCCGATAATGTTGAACAGATTTAAATAGATTAGCAAATCTGCCTCTATAACGCTGACACAAACACGATTTAACTTCACCCCGGTGACAGGTGCTAGCGAGCTAAACACCTTGGTTGTATCCTGCGTTACTCGACTGACGTTAGCACGTTTTTCATGCCATTTTGCGAGGCATGCTGCTTAATGTTAACGCTTTAAAGTGACAATCCTTAAAGATTTGGTTGATTTCTACTTGAGTGAAAACAATGGATTGTGCTCAGAGTTCACAAGGAGATCGATCCTCCTTGTAGCACTGGCTCCGCAGTGCCAAGCCTGATGCGAGCGTCAGGCAGGTGTCAGGACAGCGGCGAGCAGGAGGACCTCGTTCGGCAGCCGTCGAGCGGGCGGGGCCACACTTACTGAGAACCCCAATTTGTTGGCACGACAGTTCAACTGCCGTAAACCGGTTTTTACACTAACATGTTTACATTTCTCATCCGATTCCAATGAAACCACGAACCTCTGTGGAGCACAGAGTTTGAGCATTAACCTGATAGATAGTAGCTTATGAAATACAAAAATAAATAATAGAAACTATACAAGACTAATTACATTTGAAATTAAAAGTATTTAGAGATAATATAGATATAGCCTAATTGCACAATACTGTATACATACCATTATATATTGTATTTATCAGCCTATATATGCTATTATCATTATTATTATACAATTATATTATACTGCTATTTATACAGCATATACTATTTATCTATCTACGACTAAATTTACATCTACTACTACATTTCACTTGATAATATATTACACTACTAGCTTGTATTTATTTGTTTATTTTTTACCATATGTTATATAACCACTATTTAACTTTACTTTGAGGAGACTGCACAATCGGTCTAAGCACAACACTGGAATTATTTTACACCACGTAAACCTGAACACGCCCTCTACTCTTGAGCACAGCAGCGATTACAACCGCACAACTCTAGAGATTCAAATTAGCTGGGAAAAACCTTTTTCTACACGTAGATCCAAAATCCTTGAATACAAACATGCTCATTGAATTCGGCTCTGAAATGTAAATCAACAACGCTCAGAAGCAGTCAATCTATATAGCTGGCCTAAAACAATATGCCTGTGTTGAGCAACCACTTTCAACTTTTAAAACAATTATAATTTTACTGAATTACTTCCACCAACGACGTTAAGATTACGCCTGTTTTGAAACAAAAAGGAACAAAAATACAATCTTTACTAATAATAACGCCTACTTGTATAGTCAAAGATAATCAGCTTCAATAATAAATAACAAATCCTCTGTTTATTATCATTATCAAACAAATATATCCGATGAAAAACGTAGGCTACGTAACAAATAAAAAATCAAAAAATGTCCGCTACCTGTTAACTCCTTCTGTTTAC
This sequence comes from Pholis gunnellus, assembly GCF_910591455.1. Taxonomy (NCBI): domain Eukaryota; kingdom Metazoa; phylum Chordata; class Actinopteri; order Perciformes; family Pholidae; genus Pholis; species Pholis gunnellus. The sequence continues at coordinate 14,066,160 of NC_136529.1, read as the reverse complement.
ATCTAAGCACCAGGAGTGAGCCAACTGACACTGACTTAGTTATTAGGTTATGCCTGAATGTTAAGATATTAAATAAAAAAAATAGTCTGAAAATATCCTTCCTCTGCTTTAGATGTTGGTGTCAGTATAGTGCCACGAGTTGCATCACAGATCAATATCAAACAAGTATTCAGCTTCACCCTCAGACAGAATATGTGAAATGTCTTGTGATAGTGTATTTCTCCTACAATGTGCCTCGTCAAAGTCATTGATGTGTATCTAATTCAGGTCTGTTTGCTCTTTAAGGGTTGAATATGGCTCTGTCATTCCTTTTGGTCTTGGCTGCAACTGTGATTCTGATCAGACCCGAGACACCTGTAACTAAGGTAGAAGATGAATGTCACTGAGCCAATGTGTGCTTTGTTTGGGCTACACGAGTTTGTTAATCAGTGAACGATGTTCTGTCTGTAGGCTTTACATCAGAACTCACTTGAGTGTTGCGGCGAGAAACAGAGGGTGAACATCTCATGTTCAAATGACACCCACTGTGAACCAGGTAATGTGTTTCCTTTTGACCTTTTAACATCACTATTATTTTAATCGTCATCAACTATAGAGATTAGCCGGAGCGAAATAATGCTATGACCATTGAGCAATCTTGTATAATTACTTTGGTGAATTCAGAGTTCCTTTAAAGACATAAGGAGTGAAGTATTGACGTATTAAAATACTTTACACTGGCAATCTACCAAGAACAGAGTATTAGTGACACACTGTACAAACATTGCAGTAGTGCAGAATCAAGTTTAATTTCTGTACTTTTTTAAAAGAAGAGAAAGTATGAATTTGAGAGAATTTGCAGCTGCAAGGACACAGTGAAAAGCACTGGAACAGCCCGTCCCTGTGCTTACGCGGTACTCTTATCCGCGGCAACGTATGAAGAAGGAAAACAATCTTTTGTTTTTGGTTAACTTTAAACTAGCAATTTTTAAAACTAGATTAATTTAGCAAAGTGTTTCTATTTTGATGAACATCTACTATAAATACAGTATATAAAGCAAGTAATGTAAGAAAATGTAAAAAGCATGTTATTTTTGTATTGTTCACTTCTATCCTTGAGTTGAATAGAATGTAAATTGCAGAGTGAAATTAATACTTGGTTGGTATCTGGGTGTCGAAGGGCAAAAAATGTGAAATATGTTCTTGTTTTGATTTCTTCAGGATGCTTCTTGCGTGTCCTTGAGAACAGCAACACCGTTTGCATATTCTGTGACTCAGCAGCTGTGGATTTGGAGAACATAACAGTCTGCACCTACAGTAAGGACAGAGATCTGTTTTTTAATGATAATAAAAAAAAACTGAATGTTACTTACATTTTTTGAAATGTTCCTCTTTTGTGTGCCTGCTAGACTACACAGTGGAGAGGAAAAACCACACAACCGTAACTACTGTCATTCCGAAAATTGGTAAGAAATCAAATCCACAGTCATTAATAACTGATTTACTCATTTTCTTACATATACACATTTTTTTTTTTGGCCTTAGCTTTAATGTTTCTATGAGTTTAAATTATTAGAAAAAAACCTGTACATTATTTTCCAGCTAATGTGTTTGAAGGAACCGACTTCAATATAGTCATTATTTGTTACTTTCTAAGTTTGAAGTTAGATAATAGAGTATTACCCCTTTCCATGGGTAAATATCTGCAGCGACCGGTAAGATAATCAGCGCGTTTCTCATCACTGTTTTCTGTTTTGTGCTGTTTTTGAGCAGGAGGGCCAGGTGTGGCAGCCTCTCTTCTTCTGGGAACGCTGTTGATCAGCCTGTTCCTGATCCTCTCTGTTGCCTCCTTTTTCTACCTCAAACGCTCCAACCGGCTCCCGAACATCTTCTACCGCCGCAACAAGGGTAAGCACTTCACAGCTCTGATACACTGTAATTATACAAGCAGGGTTTTATCGACGCACCACACCCGTTAAAGCCATCATAATAAAGCATGGAAGTGCCGAGAGAGCATGGAAACACAATGTTATTGCTCTGCTTTAGTGATTCATATTTGACGTTCAGTCAGTTAAACCCAAATGTAACAATTGTTTTTGTACTTTTACAGCCTTCATATTCCAACCGAGTGAGACAGTAAGTCAATTTCATTGTTAGTTTCACAGGTAGTCACACACTACAGTTCATTTGTGGCCTTGTGTGGAGACTGAATGCATTTATTGTAGCCTCAGCAATGTTGTCTTTTCGCACAAAGACATTCTTTGTAAATATGTCTCAAATAGATGGTTATAATTTGTATTTTTGTTCCCCCTACTAGGCTGTTATGATCCCCTCCTCGACAGGTAAGACGACTTCCCTGTCTTAATCTGTAAATTACCTGTTTTTCAACTGTGACTCTGACCTCGAGGAACAGGTTATAAGATGATGTAATGCAAAGCAGTCAACTAGTACACGGAAGTATTCGTCAACGTTGGTGAGGAGTGTTACATATTTTAGGGCGGTTGTAGCGATGACAGGCTTGTGTTCACAAAAAGAGGTGCATAGAAGTTGTGCTTAAAAGCACGAAACATGCTAACAGTTAGCTCAAAGATTGAGACTGAACGAGTGATTCCAGTGCATGTCTCGTCTTGATTTTCCTCACAAGGGATTATATGTTCCTTTTTGTTTTGTGTTTCCTTTGAAGTGAGGAAGCCAAGATATGTCAGAAGGGAGCGGCCCTCTGCAACGTCAACACTGAATAGTGCCACCGTACCCACCACATCCACCACGCAGGTCTATAACGTGTAGTCGTGGGAGGGCCGGTGCAGATACGAGAGAACGCTCAGGAACGATGTCGGTTTTAGTTTTTATTTCATTCTTGTCACGAGGGCTGTTACTTTTTCTCTAATTAACAATATGAGTGTTATATTGTAGTATCCACCAGCTAACCTGTCAAGCTTTTAGACACATTCTCTGATATTACATTTGTTTTTTCACAGAAAAAACGTCATCATCACTGGAAAATAGTTTCAGTACTTGCTCTGTAAATGTGTCGGTTTGTGTTTTCCTCCCACTCGTGCAGCACTTCAGGATCACTCGACCTGTCTGTTGAAGAATAGTTTGACATTCAGGGAATTTCACGTATTCACTCACATCACTGATTAACACATTTGATCTATTTTAATCCGGGGAAAAAAAAAAAATAAGTGGAAAAAACACAATTCTCTATCGGATGTTTTTTGTTTGCATTAAACAAACCAGATACAACAGTGTGAACTTTGTTGCCTTTGGACAGAGGCTAGCTGTTTCCCCCTGTTTCCTGTCTTTATGCTGAGCTTAGCTAACCAGCTGCTGGCGACAGCCATGTTGTTTTACAGATCCGAGAGTGGTAATGATCTTCTCATCTAACTCGCTGCAAGAAAGCGTGTGAGCATATTTCCCTCTATTCCTTTAATGCAAAGATTAATTGCGACAGTGATCAAAGTTGAGAAGCAGTGATTTGTTTGTTGGGGACAAAGTGACAGCCCAGTGACATTTGATGGAAGCCTGTGTTTGCTAAATAGGATGATATTTATTTACATTTTGTAACTGTGCACTGAGCTTTACTGATTACAGTCAGACCAACAGAATAAATGATGCGTCTAATAGTAGAGTTCTTCAGGTGGGCTGGGATATTTTAGGGAGAGTGCTGTTGGTGCTGTATGGATGATTGTTTGAATGTTTTTTTTTGGTTTTATTGCATTTGCATTTTTTTGTTAGCTTAAGCGAGGTGAATGTATTACACAAGTACAACAAATCATGTATCGGAGTTGAATCCACAACAGACCTAGTCCAACATGAAAGAGGTGAAGTCATTCTCAACAACAATCATGTTTTCATTGGATGGTCTGTGATCGTACACATCTTTTTAAAATGCCAAGTTTGCTCCATAAAGTACATTTAAAGTCCAATAGATTTTTATCTCAGAACCTCAAAATTAATGAATCCTCGTGCACTTTATTTGTCTGAGGTCATCAGCTAATGTTGGACCCTGTTTTTATTTATATACGACTAGTTGCCATTAAGTATGAGTGAGATTGTTTTGTTGTACCGATGGCAACATTATTGTTGCATTGTGAAATTTTCTTGACTACTATTAACCTTTGCCAAATGTCTGAAGAAAATGGATTTTACTGTGTGCCATTACTGTGATTACTGTGCCATTATGAGCTTTAAAAGCAGCCAGGAAACGTTTAGTCATGATGTGTTGAATGATTGGGTATTTGAATTATATCCAGTGGCCTTTATATTTACTGTACACTATTCTAAAACAAGTATCCTAGTTTTATTTGCTACATGCTATTTAATTACATATAGTTTTTATATCTCGACAACACTAAGGCTTTCCTCCTTCAGTATATGTGAAGCAACATGAAGTGAACCAGATGAGAAGGCAGCAATCATTCCATGAATATTCCCCTTTTTGCATAATGTGTTTGCTGTTGTACAGACAGCCGTAAGCTGAAGACATGTACATATTGTTTTATACAAATGATGTATTGTTTTTGTAATAATGTACATATTCTAGTTTTAATGCCATGAAGAATGTTCTGAAGATGTATGTAATGTTTGGAGAAATAAAGCACCTTTCCATGACCAGTTTTTGAGCTCTCACGCTGCTGTTTTTGTATGCGACACTAGTTAGCTTAAAGTTAGCTTGAATTTTTATATTGTTCAAAGACAAATTTTAACAATTTTAATGTGTTTAGTGTGTGTTCTGAGAACCCCCACAGCGCCACACTGGGTGTTTTCTGGCTGTTCCTGGACACAGATAAGATCTGCAGTGAGGTTAAATCCATAGCGAAGATGTTCACAGGAATTAACTTATATTTACTTCGCTTGATTGTTAACATTACAGTATGTAGCAGAGTGGCAAACAAGACATCAAAGCAAATAGTACAATTGATGGTGCATTTTGAAAATCTTATTTCAAAGGGTTTTTATTTGTGTAATATTTGAGACTAAGGCTCGATGTTAAATACTCTGGGACTGTAATGACCTGCAAAGTTGTCTGATAATAAGAGATTAACATAAGTGGGGTAAAAAAACAATCAAAATTAATATAAATTAAAATAAATAGTCTACGCGTGACTTCGTAGAAAAGATTTGACATTAGTTCAGATTTTGTCATTTTAAATAAATGCACTATGTATAAAATATCCATGAGCCATCCAAAATGTGTCATGTGTCCTTGATTGTCTATCACGTTAATAATGGAAGTGAGTATCGATCTCACCTCTAATAACTGTACGAGGGCTTGTATTTTAAGGTACTGAAATGTCATACCTCTGGTAATAGATGGACAGACGTTTGCAGCTACATGTGACTGGACATACTACTCTATTTATAACAGCTGAGTGCAAGGCCCCGGTGACACATATGCAAGGACAGACGGACATCAGAGCTGAAATGTCCCTGCAGGGAGAAAGTACAAACACCTTCAAACTGGACACTTCGTCCTTCTGCAAAAGGTAGGTTTTCTTTCTACTGCAGAAACACATTAACAACAATGTACTGTAGCTGTGTGCTTTGTGTCGGTTGTGTTGATTGTGTAACAACAACGTAAAAGACAAGACCTTTACTGACTTTGACGTGGAGCAGTTGAGGGGAGTTATCGGCGATCCTAATGACTCCACACCTGACAAATAAAGAAAGACCTTTTACCCTGTCAAAAAAACAATACTACCAAAAACTACTATACACTTATTTGAGTATTATTTGAGTTGCTGTAATTTTAATTAAGATGATATTTTAATATTTGTATCTTACATTGCATCAATGACCCTCACTGAGTATGTTTGTTAAGATGATACAGTATGTTGTGCCCTGACATTGGACATCTGAATTTTTCACATCAGGTCATATGACCGGAGTATTTCGGGGTCTGTTGTGGATCTTGTGACCAGGATACTATAGTGTTGCTTTGCTGCCCTCTGAGGTCTTCAACTCTCAAGCTTTGAACTAATACAGCAGTTTCCTAATGACAGCTGATTACAAGCAATGTTAAGCTTCAGATAAAGACACGCTCTATATTTAACTCCAATGTGTTGATGGAACTTCAACGATAAGTTAGGGGTGAAACCAAGGATGTACTGCTACACATTACATAAAGTCACTTTCATTATTTTACATGCAAAATACCTGAATCTGCAGCCTTCTGACACTGATTGTCTTTGTTTGTGTATTTGTATTTTCTTTTCAGATAGAGGAGCATGTGAGGGATCAAAATGGATGATTTAGATCACAGCATGCACATTGCAGAGTATGACTGGACAAGCTTCTATGAGGACAGTGAGGAGTGTGGTCTGCATCAACCCTCTCTTGCCTGCCCTGATAGCTCCAATCTCAGTGATTCAGAGGATTCAGGAAACTCAAGTTCAGTCTTTAGCAAAGGCCAAAAGGGGCCACAGCAGAACTCTGCTGCAAACAGTGATGAAGCTGAAAGCAGCGCTGCAGAATGCTGCATGGAGGAAGAGAACTACTCAGGTTGTGTAAAGTATATATCAGGGCAGACTATTCAGAGTGGTACAGGAGGAGGAGAAGATGATCTTACAACAAAATGTGAAATGTCTCTTGATCTTTCTGTAGGAGCCGCCATCAACACAACAGGGCACATCACAGAAGACACAGATGACAACACCACAACCACACTGCAAACTGAGCAACTGAGTGTGCAGTATTCAGATGAAGAACCATCAGAGCTGAAAAAAGAAGATGGAGATGTGCAAATGGAGAGTGACATTCGTGAATTCAAATCCATACAGGAACGTGACCCACTTTCTTGCAACCCAGCAGAGATAAATGTGAACGAGTCGCACGCTTCAGACAGAGCTGTGAGTGAGGATGTGATTGCCGTTGCTTTAAGAGGAGAAAAAGAGCGCTGGTTCGTCACAGTGAATGACAGTCCTGCACAACAGCGACTGCCTGCCGCCTCTGTGAAAAGAAAACGAAGACAAAGAAAAACTCGTAAGAGCAATAACATGTGCAGACTTGGACAGGAGAGATCAGTTGGAAATGGCTTAAAGTTACAGATAATGAAAGATAATTATGAATTTGAGGGAGGGACAGACACAGAGTACGTCACACCAGAAAACCAAAACTTGGTGAAAAAATCAGGAGGGTATCCAAGTGCTGAAGAAGATCCTGAGAGCACTCAGACGGGAATCATTTCGGATGCATCACAAACGTCTTCAACCTCTGGTGAAGAAGACCTTTTGTCAGAGAAACTGGTGATGTCTCATTTCCCCAAATACAATATCATTGAGCCAATTATAGACAGAATATCACAAGACACATTTACACCCAAAGACCCTTCACGGTCGGACAGTGTGGAGTCTGACGAGCTTGACGACGTTGTTGAGTTCTTCTCCACTCACAGCTTTGATTCTGAAAGCTATCTGTCCGCTTCTGAATCAATGGAGGAACTGCAGCAACTTCTCGTGGAACAACAGCAATTGCAAAGCTCATTATCTCTGACAGAAAACAACAATCTGTTCAATCTCACTCAGAATACCGACGCAGACGATACGCAAGACAGAGAAGTGCATTCTTGTGATAGCGCTCTCTCTTGCAATGTAACAGCTACCAACTCTGAAGGTCATGAAACTGCCGATGTTCAGCCCACCCTGACATTCCCATCTGCCGGCCAAAGTGTTGACAACATGCCAGACGACAACGCCACATGTGATAACGACACACACAGCATGCTGCCCTTGGATACACGCGGACTCCAAAAACATGAAATGAGTCTTTCAGCATCATGCTCTTCAGGAGATCGTCTTCTCCCCGTTCCTGATTTAACTGTGACACCTTGCTCTGTGGCCGACAGCCCTGAAACATATGCCGAAGCTGCGGGCCACAATCGGCCTGTGTACGCCATTTCTGCCTTTTGGGATGAAATGGAAAAATTGACGATAAATGACATTTTGCAGCTCAGGATGGGTAGAAGGACCCCTCCCAGGGAAACACAAGAAACAGTGACACCAAGCATAGATGATCTCAGCTCTTTGGATGACACTGTGGAGTACAATTTGTCTGATGTCGGTCTGATGGACACATCCGACACTGCTGACTCAGACTATTTCACACAGCCTGATGAATCCAAGCCAGATCGTTCAAGCTGTGAGTTTTCTACCTCCGATATTGAAGAAGAGTACTCGCAGTTTCTCGGCACCAGTAGGATCCCCACGCCTGACCCTCGAAGCAAAAAACAGCGAAGCACGAGAGACTCTCCTATCTTGGCACATGAGGAAGAGGAGTCCACAAGCTCTGAAGGAAAGGAGACACCTGTGCCTTCAGAAGACTTGGCAAGGAAATATTGCCAGGATCAGGACTCAAATGCTTTAATTTCAAGCCAACTTGCACGGCCGAGACAAATAACAAAAAGCAAAAGTGTGCACAATGTACAAGCCCTCAACACAGATGATTTATCTTTGCAGTTGCTACTTGGTAATGACGAGAGCAGTCTGTTTCTCAGCAGCTGTCCGTCTCTGGAGGACAACGTGGTTTTAAAAGCGCACGACAGCCTGATAGCACTAATACCTTCACCTTTTATTGAAGAACATTATCAAATATTCTATCCTGAAGCGTTTCAATGCTTTTTCAGAGAGGATAAAACAAAGAGTGTCACCGTCTATGAGCCAGAGGACATCTCAGTGGCTCCTGTGATTGACTTCCCTCTTTGGACACATGAAATGTCATTCTCTTCCCTCCACAATTTCCAGCGCAGCGAGGAGAAACCCATCCCCATCTTCTCTTGTTCTCATCCCACCGTCAGAGAACTCACATTCCCAAATCCTCACTATGTTTTCTTGAGTGCAGACTGCCAGGAGGAGGACGACATCTCTCCAATCAGAGTCGTGTCTCACTCCTTCATGCAGGGCAGTGATTGTGGGGCAGCAGCATCCACAACTGGATTTCACAGTTGGAAAAGTTTGATGAGGAAGATTCGCTTCCCGGACAAAGGTAGCATCTGTTGCAGGACTTCTGGCGCCTGGGTGTTTCCAGTTGAGGCTGAGAGGATCACCATCAACAATGCAGATCCACCATTAACAGCGCTAACTGAGAGAAGAGAGCTGTTTAGAGAGCTAGCAGTACAGCAGAGAGTTTTGGAAGCTATAAAGACAACAAGTAAGTCTGAGCTCTCGCATACACTTCAATAACAAACACCCTAAGCAAAACTACAATTAAATAAAATCTCCTTTTTTGTGCGCGTTTGTCTCTAACAGGACGAGAGGGCATCTTCTCCACACTGAAGCAGTCAGATATGTGTTTGGTCTGCATTGCTTTTGCCTCCTGGGTGTTAAAATCTTCTGATCCAGAAGCTGCTGATGCCTGGAAAGCAGGTAAGAAACTCCTTGCAATGATAGTCTGGTGTAACTCAAACCTGGTGTCTAGAATACAAACATTAAAGACCCCTGGAAACATCTTCCCCAATCAGCTTCTTCCTGAAAGGTGATGTCACAGATTTCTGTGCACCAATCAGTTCAACAACACTGGATTTAAAATCTGATGACAGATGATGTTTTTAGCTGACTTTTTGAGTGTTGAACACTTGATATAAAATAACTAAGAATATTTATTGTTACAGAGACAAACGTACATTTGAAACCATGTCCTCGGGGGCTTTAGGTATTGAACTGTAGTACTGTATAACTTAGTGAACTGACATTCAATTCTTCAAAGTGACCTTTATTGAAATCCTGTTTAGCTCTGCTAGCAAATGTGAGCGCGCTGTCGGCCATCCAGTACCTGCGGCAGTATGTGAAGAAGAAGAATCCCTCTTAAGATGATCCCTGATATGTATAAGAGAGAAGAGAAGTCATTTCCAAACATCGTCACCTGGGTCCATCCGTAAAAATATATCTCCTTTATAAATATGTTGCAGTAATACTTCTGCTGCCTCAGAGTATGCGTTGGTTTCCAAGTTAAAATACAGATTGTAAAGGTAGAAGTTTGCAAATTTATGTTTTAAGTTATTTTCATTCAGTCTGAAGCAATTTTTAGTTAAAGGAAGTTAAAGTCTGGTGATATTCGGTTTCTTATTGTTCTTCCAAGAGACAAACCAACAACGAATTGATCTTAATAACTAGTATTGTCTGCGTAACCGAAGTCTATAGATGTAGCTTATTCCTCTAAGACCTCCATTGTTGTCCAAATACACTTCATTACAATGAATATGGACGCTGTAGAGTGAGTTGCACATACAAGATCCTGCTGCTGTCAGAACTCACTAACAAATCAAGGTCGTAAACATATTTCCCCATAAATGCACTATTTCAAGATTCTAGATGTTTTATTTATTCTTCAAAGACGTTTTAGCACATATTCAATGTGCTAAAACGCTCATTTGCAATACTTATAAGAATGAGAGTTAAAAATAAGGATTGGGAAAATGAAATGTAAAAGATCAGTTTTCAAAGAAAAAAATATAGATATAGATACATGTTGAAGCGCATACTTTCAGCATTGGTAAAATCACATTTGTCGGCATAATAATTTAAAAAATACTCGCTCAGACACACATCATCCTAAATGGTTACATGTGCGAAAAACTACAGTGCCCAGTTGATGAAGGAAATTGTTTAGCTTTTTTTAAATTTCTTATTTAATTGAATCAGTATATACAAGACCTAGGAACAAATTGGCTTGGGGTTGAGAGCCACACTAAAGATGGAAACATTGTAAAGTATTGAGGGACGGACTAACACACAGATGGTTTTGGTCTTTTCATTGGATTTGTTGACAATAAGAAAAATATAACTTATCACCAGACTTATTCTTTAAACATGTAAACATTTGAATAACTTTGAGTTATCAGCTCTGGGTAAACTGATGTTGATGTGGACCATTATGTAAGCACAGAAGCTCATACTTTTTTTAACACGTGCCGTTTGTGAATGTCATGGCTTTGTACGTCATCAAGCTAAGATGTAGTGGCAGCTTGTAGAGTTTTTCAGCAGATGCAAAATGTTTGTGGAGCGTCTTTGTAGAGCACGAAAAAGGGGATTAAACTTTAAGAAAGTTGTTTTGTTGAAGGATATTGGTCTGATTTGTACGTATGTTGTAAGAAAAGGTTTAGTAAGTGAGTAGCATGAGCTGTGCTTTATGGGTAAGCATCGTCTAAGTAGTTCCCAAACCTTTTGGCTTTGAGCCCTGTTAACACAAAGCTATGTCTACTTGTGACCCGTCATCACAGGCTGCACGAGTTGTGAGCAGTTCAGAATGGTTTTCCACTTTGAGACCATTCAATATGAATAATGTTAGCCAGGTCTGGAGTAGTAAAACTATACCGCATTAAACTACTCAGAGAAGAATGTAACTCTGTGTAGCAGATTTTACTCACTGTTCTAAAACACTGTGTAGTGAAAAGGCCAGAGAACCCGTCACATCCTGTGTTGATACAAAATGTAAGCTTGAAGAAAAGCTAATATATTTGCCTTTATACATATTAGTAAAATAGAATTGACATATCCCTTATGTGTTGCTGTCTCAGATGCTTTTATGTATTACCCGTAAATGATCTGCTGCTGGGGCTGTCACATTTTGTGAAAATGATTGACTGGGTACATATGATTTTACATATATGACAGATTTTGTGCAATTAGTGATTTAATGCAATAAAGTCATGAATACATCCCGCTCCTCTCTATCCAAGTTGATGTGTGCAGGAAGAAGCAGCGCTAACATGAACCTATACTGTCATTTTCACACAGTATATACACACACTTTTGCCAGTTTATTTAGTACACCTAGCTAAAATCAATGCAGTTTAAAACATTATATTACACAAATAGGTGTTCCCGTTATGCAGCCCTTATTGATATTAACGGGGTGCACAAAATATCAGAAACACCTGTCAGTACAATGCAATTCAGTTCAACAGCACCAGAAACTATATCCTCCAACATGACCATACAGTTATATCACAATCGCTCTAAAACAGTACCAACAAAAACTGATTATAACTTCCATGAAGGTAAAATTGACTGTTGGACTGTTGTAATAGACGGCATTAGTTTTAGCAAGGTGTACCTAATAACTTGGTAATACCACAGGCTGCTGTTTCAGAGGAACTCCAAGTGCAAAGAGAATAAGGTGTCATTGCAGAAATATTTATTGAAATAAATATGCAATGGATACACTTTCAAATTATGTCACATAAATATTGAATTCAAAGGCCGTTCTTTTAAAAATTCATTAAAATGCTTAAGATTTAGTGTCTCTCCAATTCATTTACTCTCATTAAATTGATGTAAATACATTATTTTAATAAAACATTCTGTCTGTAGTGACAGATCATGGTCCAATTAATAATTGTCTCGCCTTATAATACTATATACTGTTTTAGCTTATGATTTACTGCTATCGTGCTGAATTGAGGGTCAGGTTTTCACGTCTACTGCTATATCAATAGTACTCATTCATATAGAATATTGTGAACATGTAATATTTACATTCTCAAAAATGAGCGAATAAAAGCTTCGGTTATACTGTGAAAAGATATCTTGATATATATAAAACTTTAGGATTTAGACAAATATTTAGCAGTTTTAAGAGTAAAACCAACCTCTACTATGCTTTCAAAGTCTAAACACCACAATGCAACTTGCTACTCTAGTTTGGTGAAAAATGAAGGTTGAGTCATGCTAGGTCGTTACAATCATCCAGACACAGATTTAAACGTTATTCTGTACAAAGAAATCATAGATAGATATTTAAACTTAGGACCGAAGTCAGTCCGTTTTCATATCCTTTATAAGAGCTATAGTTTAGCAAATTCATATCACTGCGTATGAAACAGTTTAACAGTTTGTTAGAGAAAATCTGTCATTTTAAATCTCACATGAACGTGTGAGATTGTTCGTTATTTTGATAATAAAACTAGTATGAAGTCTTAAGCGATATGAAAATCTCAGACGGACTTTGACAGTCTCATTAAGTGCTGAACAAGGAATGCACATAAAGATCCACAAAGAGTTCTCTAAAATATATTAAAACAAAAGAAAAGACACACAAATATTCTCTTAAAGTCTTAAAAAGTACACAGTATTCTATTGGGTATGAGTGTAGGGTTTCAGGGCATGCACCACCTGGCACTCAAGATGGTTTGTCGCCTTCTTTCTTCAGACGGCTTCAGAGAAAAGAAACAAGGAAACACATTTTACATGAGTTTAACTGAGCAATGTGGAATGATTTGTCTCCATAGTGGAGTAAATGACCACTGCACAAATACTAAAAAGTATTGTATGTGATGCTTTTAATCACGGAAACACATTCTTTACTCTCTGGTCTATTCCTAAAGTAATTTCAGCCTGTGCACTACATAAGACATTAAAAATCCTCACCTGTAATAATCTTCCTGACTCGGTAGAGGGCCTCCATGCAGGTGATGCCCATGCAGCCACTGCTGCTCCATAGCCATCCTCTGCAGCTCTGCAGACTGAGCATGCATGGCCTGGAGCTGGTGAGCAGCAGACATCTGAGGAATGGGGCCCTGCAGCTCTCTGGGATATGCAGCTGGAAAAAAACAGATACAGAAAGACCAAATTAGAGGAACTGGACTCAAAAAGACACTCAAGTTGTAGGCTTTGAGCTGAGATTACAAACCAAACAGTGGGTGGCGCAGCATCTCATGATCATGAGGAAGATCGCTGAGTAACTGGTTGTGGATTGGGCCCCCGGGGAAGGGGAACCGGGCCAGACGTGGTCCTGGTGCCAGGGAGTCCATAGGATGAGGGCTTGAACCTGGATAAAGAAATAAAATCATACGGTAAATGCAACTTCTCACCACCAGATATATTAACTGACTAATTCACTTCTCAAAACCCATCAAGTCAATCAGTCCAAACCCACCTTGACCGAGGGGATCCTGTTGGTGCAGGTGGAGGTGTGAGTGAACGTGAGAGTGCTGGTGATGGTGCGGCGTCACATTGAGCATCTGCAGCCTGGCAGCAGGGTCTGAAGCCACAGATGCCATCCTCTCTGCGTGGAGCCGCTCCGCAGTGAGTCGCTCTGCGTAACCCAGCTCAGGGCGCAGCTGATGTCCTGCCATCATCATCCTCTCCCGCTCCAGTTGGTTCAGCCCGGGATGGAAGGCTGCGAAGTGGTGGGGAGGCCCGGCTATGTGAGGCAGACCTATCGCCCCGTGTCGGGCAAAGTGCTCCATGGGGTTGGCCGAGGGGTGCAACGTTTCCACGTCTGGGGGCTTGACCTCATAGCCGGGCTTCATCCTCTCTCGGAGCTCCCTCTCTCGCAGGTTCCTGAGCTCGCGCTCTCTGAGGCTGGGCTCAGCGCTGTACAGACCGGGCATGTGGTAGGCCAGCAAGGGGTCGCCAGGGCTCAGTGACACGTAGAAAGGGTGGTTGCGGTTGGAGGGCGACATGACGTGGGGTCGGGCGTATTCGCTCAGGGTGCGCAGAGCTGGTGTATCAGGGCCAATGTAGGGGGGCACCGCGGCTACAGTGGTGGGCGGCTGCTCAAAGGAGTGGCGTCCGTGGACCTGAACCGTCATCTGAACATCACTCATACGACTGTCGTGGGAGGAGCTGGAGGCTCTCTGGAAGCAAAGACAGTGTGTGAGACAACTCAAACATGATTATGACACAGACGACGTTTAATAAAATAATGAATGACTCACGGCATTTCTATCTGCCTCCCTTTCTCTCTCTCTCTCTCGGTCTTTCTCTCTTTCGCGTTCTTGTCGAGCACTGAGCTCCGCTTCTCTCCTGGACTTTTCAACAGCCTCCTCCCTTTTCTTGGCCAGCTTGGAGGCTGAAAGTGGAGTGAAGAACAGGTCCGTTCTGGCACAAGAGTTGTAACCGCGATCCAAATGTTTGATGAACCTGAAAGAAATAGAAGATGGCCATTATTTTTAGTATGACTAATAAAAATAGCAACATGATTCATTCAACGGTAGTTTTGGGTAATATTGCTGTCAGCTATAAGGATATTTCAGGCTCAAACTTTATTTAGAACTACTCTAACTACTTATTTGTAAAGGAAAACAAAAGTGAACACTAAAATCCTTATCCAAACCTGCTGGTGCGAACAGTTTAAACTCAAGTCAACCACAATTAATGTAGTTATGTAATAACAAATATTGGACACTTATATTTGTCACAGTAACTCCCAATGTAAACTAGTGTTGCTCTTAATCTGCTGGATGTGTAAATAGGCAACTGTCTGCTAACAAGTTCCCCATTTCCACTTATTAAGTGATAATATGTCAGCTTGGTTTCGCTGCCCCCAAGTGGCCAAAAACGATTCAGTTATCGCAGATTGAAACTGAGGGATTTGTTTGAAACATCCGGTTGTCTGACCAGTTGTGTTGCTTTCCATATTGTAAGTAAAATGTCACCATAACTGGTAGGATTGGTGGAATTTTTCTAAATAAAACACGGTTCTATCTGCTTTCACAACAATACACAGCAACGTAAAAACCTTCTCCTAAGAAAGGATGTCTCCGGGCGTACCGTGCAGACTGGCTGGCATGGCTTGCCACGCTGACTATGGTGGGCTCTGGCGAGGGACTCCGAGGAGGAGACGGTGAGCTCTCAGCCTCTTCCATCTCATCCAGTGGCTCTTCTTTAATCTGAATTTGGCATCCTCCTGCCATGGGGCTCGCCGAGGGTCTCAGAGGAAGGGGCGGGAATGACGGCTGGAGGCTCGGGACAGGGCCAATAGCGGAGGATGTTACGGAGGTGAGAGGGTGCGAGGCTGCAGCAGGTGGATGAGAGGAAGCCATGCTTTTTCCAGGGTGGGTCTGCACCTGAGAGATCACTGGAAGTTGGGTCGGGAGTGACTGCATTGGCAAAGGCTGTGGCATGAGCTGGAGAGGGGGAGGGGGAGCACCCGGAGGATGCTGGTTGGGCAGAATATTGAGTGGCTTTAAAGCAGGAGGAGGGGGCAGATTAGAGGGCATCTGAGGGAAAGGTGTAGCAGACTGGTGTGGCATCTGTTTGTGTGAAGGTGGAATGGGAGTGGTGGGAGGAGGCTTGACTTGTGGGCCAGATGGAGGAGGCTGGGGGAGCTGAGACTCCCTAAAGAAGGGTGTGGGTCGCTGGGGGGCCTGAGGTGACGGGCCATGAGGCTGCAGAGGCTGTGCAGAGTTGAGAACAGGTGGGAGCTGAAATGCTGTAGAAAGCGGAGAGTCCTGACCCAGTGCTGATGGAAGAGATGGTGGACCAGAAAGAGAGTGAGGAGCGGGCTGGGGTCGGCTGTTTGGGCCCGCTGTGGCAGCTGACTGACCAGCAGCTGGCTGACGGGGATCTGGAGAAGGAGGAGGGGGGGGGCTCTGAGCAGAATCAGCTGGAGGGTTGCTTTGCATTGGCTGAGGAGTGATGGGATGGCCCTGAGAGGGGAGGGCCGGTGGGATTGGCGCATCAGTCAACACTGCAGCAGGAGCAACCGGCTCTGGTGGGACGCCGTTCGGCTGGGCGGAGGAGTCAGAGTCGCTCTCGTTGCCCTGCTGAGGGCTGGGAATGCTGGGAGAGGAGCTGCGGTTGTCCTGATCGATGTCTTTGGTGTCACTGCTGCCGTCGTCCTGAGCACTGCGGCTTTCTGAAGAGCTTTCCTCCTCCACCTCGGCCTCGCCATCTGACCGTGAGCTCCGGGGATCCTGGAGGAACAAACAAATGATGTAAACAATTAAGCTGAATTCATTTTGCATAATGTAAATGTTGCAGCCTAGTCCCTGCTGGGAAAAATAAGTTTTTACACAAATGGCGTTTGACATTAAGTGTTCCCTCTCACCCGTGTCTTCGGCCTTTTAGGTGCAACTTTCTCAGCCTCGTCAGGCTCCTGAGCAGGACTCTCCCGGACACGTTTTGTTGTCTTTGGTGACGTTACCTCCTCTTTTATCTTCTGTGGACACAGCATGACATTTACACAGGGGTGTTAATTACTGACCCAAGAACCTCAGTAAGTGAACGACAAGCATCCACGGCTGCAGCAGTATTGCATGAATTCTCAAGGGACACATTTTTTATATTACATATAATGTGCGTGTATTGTTTTCCATGTAGGTTGGGACTTTGAATAATTCCTCATCAGAATATAGTATGCAAACAACCCTGCTGGTCTGGTGAGACAACGTCATACAAGTGCAAAATGTATATGAAATGTGTAGATTGTGTTTACCTTGTTGGTCTTCTTGCTGGATTCATTCTTAACATCTGTGGAAGACGATCTCAAAGAATTAGAGGTGGTCACACTCGGGGAGGGCTGGCTACTGGACTGGTGATCCTCACTGGTGGGGGAGCCTGTGAGCCTCCTGTGGCCACTTCTTAAAGATGACAGCTGCTGTAAAATAATATTCACTAGTTAACATTGTTAAAACACGTGTAAGAATAACATGAATCCCCTAATGCAGTGTTTCCAAAACAATTTTTTTTCTGGGGACTCACTTTTTAAACTTAATCTTCAAAAAGTAAACCAGACATTTTTTATTTTTTTTCACAATTTTCACAATGCAAACATTCATGCTCACTCAAGTGGCTCAAAGGTGTACTGCAGATATAAATGTTAAATAAAAGACTGCAATACATTTTGCCAATGTATTAAGCGACCCTAATAAAATCCCCTGTGACCCACCTGTGGGTCCCGACCCAGTGTTTGAGAATGACTGCCATAATGCACTAGGTATGTTCCTAGTTAAAGAGTCACAGTAAAAACCTTTGACAGATTCAATAAGGGTGTGAAATCTGTTCATCATAATGACATCTTAAGTGCAAAATTGCACAGATTCTTGTGAATGTTCATTACTGGAAGTAAAGATAACTGTGTGATTGATCTGCTAGCCTCAGGCTTACAGGTGCTCTGCTCCTTCGTGTCCTCATGCCATGCTTGCTGTTCACCTCTTCTTCCTCTTTGACAGGTTTAAACATGAACGGGGCGCCTGCGGATTTTGGAGCTGGCGGCAGACATCCATGTTTATTTTCATGTGTGCGACAAGTAGTGCACAGCAATGGGTTGTCTCTTCGCCCCTGGTGCAAATCCTTCAAACCTGAATAGGGGGGGGAAAAAAATGACTTTAGGCACAGGTTTTCCAAACATTTTAAAGCACTATCAGGTCAACATCTGTAAAACATTTGTATTCCAAAAAGTAAATCGCAAATAAAGACATGCACCCACTTGTTGTACCACAGTGGCTGCAGCTCTTGATTTCCTGTTCACTGTCTTCACTATCCAGATCATCCTCACTAGCAGAACTCGCATCCACTGCAAAGGAAAAGATCAGGTTCAATGAAGACGTCCAGCTCATACGACTGCCACATGAAATATGAACATCTGGAACAAAAAATGGGGAACACTTAAGAGCTCACCTGAATAATTTCGCGATGGGGTGACCGGAACTGCAGCAGAGCGAGTCTTGGCTTTGCGAGAGGACGGCTGTCGGCGTTGCTGTCGATAAGCTCTCGTGCCCGCAGCCTCGGGAGTTTTCTTCCAGTGGTAATAGAAGGTGATCAGTTCCCCCTGATGAGAAGATAACACAACTTTTAGGATCAATCCAAGTTGTGTTTCAAATCAAAAATACAGCCTTCATAAAATCACAGCATGCATTGCAAAAACGGTGTTAAATTACAGTCTTTTTGCTGGGCAGAAAGTCCTTCCGGATCCGAAAGAAATTCTTTCCATACTGTCTCAGACCTTTGATGAAGCGTTTCTGGAGGGAAACATGAGGGAGGGTAGTGGATCAGATTAAGAGATGTACAGTTGCCAGTCAAAAGGCTCCAGCATAGATCATGTTCATCTTGTGATGTATAGCAGCATTTGTTAAACAAGTACTAGACTGACCTACCATTTAAAACTAAGGTAGCGGTTAAAAAGAAAACACTATTTTACTGCAGGCTTGTATAAAATGTTAGTGTACAAAGATGAGTAAACTGCCAATTTCTGATCAGAGAACTATATTTTTACACTCAGCATAGTTAAAATGCATCAACAGTGAGCATCCTTTTTATCAGCCTGCAGAAACACTGTTCAGGACTAACTGTGACTGACCTTCAGTGCAGTATTACTAGCTAAAGGCGTCTCACCACATCATCCTCCGACCAGCACTTCTCGATAAGTTTCGGCAGAGGCTTCTTAACCAGACGCTGGAGAGCTTTTGCTGCATCATAATGACTTGCATGGAGCTATAATTGAGAAAGAAAACAAAAGAAGTTTGTAAATCTGCAACGCAATATTGTAGTTCCTTGACTTTACTGGATACTGATGAATATAATTCAAGTTGTGCTCCGCACCATGTTGAGTGCGTTTAGCGTGGTGTCATCACGGGAGGCTGCTAAACATCCATCCTCTGTGGATCCGCCATCACACATCCCGGCAAACGCCGCCATGCTCCTTTAAAACAAAAAGGGAAAATATATATTGAGGGTGCATTTCTAAGTATCCTGTCAAAAAAGATAGTAAGCATTTTACCAGTAGCAGTGATTCTAAGCGGTGTAGTACAAACACTGACCTGGCAGCTCTGAGGTACATGAGTAGGTCACAGTCATTGACTCCAGGCATCCACATCAGCTCCTCACTCTCCATCTGAGTCTGTAAACCAGAAGCAGACCGCGACTGCATCTCTGGAAGTTTGGCCTGCAGTGAAACCATCAAACACTTATTAGACTCAAGACCACCTGAAGAACTGCAACAGAACGTCCTGCAAAGATTTATGTTTAAAAAGGGGAGAATTACAGGGCTAAATCACACATATTCATGAGGTTTTCAAGACTCCCTTTCGGGAAAAAAAACACAGTCATTTTAAGAGTCAATAATGTGCCCTATTGCAATGTGTAATGAATTATAATTAAATGGATAAAATAGATATTGCTGCTGTTTCGAAAGAGTAACTGCTTTTCAAACTGAACAGGCAGGTCTGACCTGTTTTATAATGAGCCCAATAGGACACTAAGATACTCAGCAGGCACACATACTTCTTCAACATAGTCCTCCTAAAAGCTTTGAGGGTTTCATAATATCTCTTCACCACCCCAAAAAAATACATTTGACTTTTGGATATAGAAATGTATCAAATATTGCAATATTTTAATCAGGCATGGCATAAATCAGTTCACCTGATGACTCGATCCCACTCTTATCTCGCCCTGTGTGCTGTTCAGGCTCCTGGAATGGTAAAAAAACAAAAAAAGAAAGCATCACACGCTGCATCATTATGCATTAATAACTATTTTCAACGCACAGTTTAGACTTTGGCAAAGTCTTTAGAGTTTAGTTCACACGGTTTAATGTCAGTCTGCCATGTATGACGCGTGAATTATCAGGTGATTAACGGTGTGCACGGTGCGCGCACACACACACGCACACACGCACGCACACACACACACACACACACACACACACACACACACACACACACACACACACACACACACACACACACACACACACACACACACACACACACACACACACACACACACACACACACACACACACACACACACGTATGATCGATATGTGTATAAGTTGGCTGTCAGAGCACTGCTCAGTGATTTCAGCAGAATAACATCCCGCCCCTCCATCACTGCGAGCCAATCTCAGCTGTGACCTGCGACGTTTCCTTCTATTACATGAATGAAACCCGACGCCAGCTACCGCTAAAGACTGTCAATCAATCACACATGAGCTGCTAATTCTCTACGGTCACCATTACGAGAACAGTGTGTGCTACTTTAGGAGATCCTAACAGGTTGACAGAAGCTGGCTGACTCCGTCTCGTGGCTAACTGTTAAGCTCGAAGTATGCGATCGATCATAAATATCAACGTTAGCATCCCACAACATGTCGCTGACACACAAATACCGACAACGACCAGTGTCAATACACGTCAAGCCCAGAGGGAATTACAGATTTATTAAAAGGATGCTCAACGTTGACCTGCTTTACTGACATTGTTTAAAATAATAGCTGCAGACCAGAGCTGTGAGCTAACACCAAAGCGCACAGATAGCCGTTATTAACAGGAGCTGCTAGCTGCTATCGTAACGTTACGCTGGTATTTGGCTAGCTGGTTAGCCAGGCACGAACTTCGTGACCACTGACACTCCGACTATTTGACACAAACGGCTCTTAAAGTCACGCCACAAAGCACCTAGAGGCGTATTAAATAAACAACTAAAACGTGATTAAGTTGATCAAGTTACCTCCGCGGACTGAACAGGTCGTCCATGTCGAGGGATGTTTGGATGTGGCTTGTTGACACTACGTAGCGCAGTGGGCGATACACACAAAAACTATGCGAATCCCCTATTACATGGCTATTCAAAATGGAGGCGGTGTGGTGGAGCGAGTCAGTCTATTTTTTTCCCAGTGCAATGACCTCAGCAGCCACAGCTAAGCCTTCAAAGTTGTCTGGGTGTACATAACTGAGCATGTGCCGCGGATCAGCAGCAGGAGCAGGAACCACGGAGCCTGCTCATCATCAGCTGCTGCTGCACACACACACACACGCGCGCACACACACGCACACACACAGGCCTCCATGAATCAAACAACATATCACACTGTGTGTGCTGCTGAGGCTAATACACATTATTATGTAAGATATGACATTAATCTACCACCGACAGAAACAGTGCTGTAATGTGACACTGTGGTGTAGGAAAACACTGACTAATAATATAACGTTATTTGACGTATTTACAGCCCGATGCGAGTGTATATACATATACACACTATATATACACACACGTGTATATATATATATATACACATATATATATATATATATATATATATATATATACACATATACACACTATATATACACACATATATATATACACACACACACACACACATACATATATATATATATATATATATACACATACATCTATATATATATATATATATATATATATATATATATATATGTATATATATATCCTACTACTCTGCAGGAACGTTTTGTTAGGATTGCAACCTGATCAGAGTCACACATCTCATCTGCTCCTCTATTTCAGAAAGTGCAGATTCTTACTATTTATGACATCAATATTTCTCAAACTTGTGTTTTTATTTATAAGATGCTTTCAGGTGAAGGGAATATTCCTGATCATTTCAAGACCTACTTTAAAGTCAATTCACAGGTTCACTCAACTTGTCAACCAAATTATGGAATTTTCCTCACGGTGCCTAAAAGAAAATCTAATTGCTGTTTTGTAATTGCTTTTTTATGTATTATTGTTCATGTCTTGTTTTAGCCGTTATATTACATGTATAGTTGTTTCACTCATAGGGACTTGTAGCATTACTATTGCTTAGGAGTTACTGCAGGTGTATAAACAAACATCCCTGAACAAACACAAGCCCACGCTTACTCTAACACACACACACACACACACACACACACACACACACACACACACACACACACACACACACACACACACACACACACACACACACACACACACACACACACACACACTTCTTTTGTTGTTTGTAATGCATTGATATTATCATATTTCATATCTTGTAAATCATTTAGTCAATAAGTTTTTTTCCTCTTCCTGCACTGTGATATTAATTTCTCTCTGTTAGGTTTGTTTATTTTGTTTTATTGTTTAAATTGTGCAAAATAAATATACTAAACTAAACTATACACATAAATAAATATATCCATGTAGCAGCATACAACAAGATTGAATCTTATGAATTTCCTTGCAAAGGTGCAGAGGACTTTAAAATGATGAGTGTGTGTGAATGAGACGAGTAAGAGTGAAAAGAGCATCCGGTGCTGGAGTTGAGTGACAATGCAACAAAATAATTCCCCAAGACAAACAAGTTTATCGTTGAATTAGCACAATGTTTTAAGTATTTAGTATTTTATAGTATGCTGTTAACACAGGAACAAACCACGTCTGAATAACACTGCATTGAATTTGACTGTTACTGTAATAATGTCTGTTGAGACATTTGCAGATTGGGATAGTTTACATCTTTTTCCATATTTTGGGTTTATTTAGGGCTCTGCAGGTCTCTCTATATCTTAATAATCAGATTGAATTGTCCCTTTGCTTCACTTTATTATACATCTATTTAAACTGGCGAAATAATCAAAAGATGTGGGACGTCAATCTCCTTTCACGAAAGCATCTACCACCACAGCAAAATAAAATGAAACATGAGAGAAATAATCACAATCAATTCTGTCACGAAGAAAACTTTATTAACCGTCTTCAAGTGCAGCGTTTGCGATTACAGTTTGTGAGATCTATTATTGTACTCCACGACATGGCAGAATACAGGAGAAGGCTTGATAGTCAAGTGTTACAATTTCAGTGACTACAGTAAGTTCTCTCTATAAATTACACCATCACAAGTAGCTCTATATTATTGCTTTGATATGTTATCCAATGTATCGTTATGGATTTGCATGCATGAATCCATTTCTATGTGAAGTAAATGCTTCATCATCATTTACTCTGTCAATGGTTTTCTGAAGTTTTTTCCAGCAAAAAGAGCCTTGTCTCCCAGCTCCTCTTCGATTCTACAGTAAAGAAAAGTTCAAAGTTAATTTCCTCTATATAATGTATGCATTCATCTTCTACAACAAGTAGGTCTTTCCCCCTGTATGTAATTACATTACGAGTTTAACTCCATCAAAGACTTGAGCAAAGTACAGACACAAAGCTGTTTAATGGATCAGAAATGATACAAACTGAGATTAATACCCAAATCAAAACTACTAAAACAGTATAATTTATGTAGTTTTCCATTTATAAATTTGCACAAATGGATAAAATCTTATCTTAATCCCTATTTTGTATAAGAATGAGACTTACCTAAGAATCTGATTGTATTTGGCCAAACGCTCAGAACGACAGGGTGCCCCAGTCTTGATCTAAAAGGGACAAAATGTGTACAATGATTTCAACCAAAGGGATTTAATGTCTCCATTAAACTTTGTCCAAGTCATTGTAAATCCTGTCGCACAGATTTGATATTGGATTTCGCTTATTCTGACTTTTATCAAAGTAGTTTATAGAGTGGCAACAATTTCAAAATGTGAATATGACCAGAGGAGATAAATCAATATTTTTGTCATAAAAGTCCAATTTATAATTTTTTCAAAAGACACACTTCTCCAATAAACAGTTTTATGATGCGATTGTACCTGTCCAGTGCACAAGCCGACCACCAAATCAGCTATGAAGGTGTCTTCAGTTTCACCAGAGCGATGGCTGACCATCACACCCCAGCCACTCTCCTGAGCCATCTTACAGCTGTGAGGAAGACAAATGGGAGACCATCAACTTCTAGACATTACAGGTCATTGTATGTATCAAGTCTAAATTTAAAATGAACCTGGGTGTATTGACTTACGCTCGCATGGACTCAGTAACTGTGCCAATCTGATTTACTTTAAGCAGCAGGCAGTTGCAGGCCTTCTCCTCCACAGCCTTGCTGATGCGATTAGGGTTGGTCACTGTGAGATCGTCTCCAACAACCTGGAGGTCCGTGCTTCCTGTGAAGTTGGTCCAGGCCGCCCAGTCGTCCTGGTCAAAGGGATCCTCGATGGAAACCACTGTAAGTGTAAATATGCAGGCATTCCTCATTGGATAGTGAAACAGATGATCAGTAGGGCTTAGACTGAAATATTTCTGATTACATTCAACTGATGTTTCAAAAGATCCTTCAAACAGATTAACCAATTAACCAATTATTGTAATCAAACATCAAATTATATTCTCGATCCAACATGGCAGGAAACATGAACGATGAGACAATTCAACAGGGTCATAAGGAAGTCAACAGTTTAACCAGATTATCTGGAGTAAACCATTTTATTTCGAGGTAAAACTGAAAGTGAGCACACCCAAAAATGTCTGTGAATACCCCCACTACACAGGAAAACTGTACTATGCCAAGTACTGTATCTCAAAGTTGAACCAAGAAATTGATCTATGAACTGTGATGGATGTTTACAATTTCAGCTTTCCAAATGTGTTTGCCAAACCTCAGGGTTTGTTTAAAAGAAATTGTGAAAATAAAACCTAAGCAAAACCAAAATATCCTTTCATTCTAAAAGGATCATGGAGAAATTGGAACATCACAGTGTATTTACATTAGATTGTAATCTCTTTAGTATGTAGAAACATGCTATAAAAGGGTAATTTATTAATAATATCAATATTCACCTTTATAACAAAAATACCTGTGTGTAAAAGCTCAAATAATAATCAGCACCATGATGTTTTAACAAAATGAATTAATGTACATCTGTAAATATTTAGCTAGCGCTGGGCAATATATTAATATTATATCGATATTGCGATATCGTAGGTGTTGGATTTGGTTTAAAAGAGTGCATTACAGTGAGTACAATCTTCTGAACTTACCAGACTGTTCTAGCTGTTCTATTATTATATATCACATACTGATGATGATTTATCACAATCTCATTGTGTAAATATTTTGTACAGCAACAATGATCAACCCTACAATATCATTGCAATATTGAAAGCTGTATTTGGTCAAAAATATGAAGATACTGGATCACGATCACGTCATTGGAGCACTGAATATTGTTGTACAAACAGAGAAGATTGCTCCTGTTGAAATTCACAGGCGCTAGCATTGATGAGTCAAAGCACAAATCTGTTTAATCTACATTGTAGCAAGTGCTTTGATTAGGTTTTACTTGCTTCAAAAATAAGATGATGTTCAGCCTTTGCTTCCCTTAAACATTTTTTCAATGTTATAGTTGTTAGACTTGAGTTTTCTCATTGATCAATGCTTTCTATGATCTATTTGAAGATCCAAAAAGCAGAGGTGATCTCTGTAAACTGCTGTTTTTTTTAAAGATTCCAAGGATGTAACAAATGTTTGGTGTAGTAAACCAGTATATAATAGTACACAATCAATTAGTTTGGCCCTCTAAGAGGGTGAGCAGATTAAAGATAAGAAAGGTACCCCAGATAGTTACAGAACAGCCAGATCCCTCCCCTTGTGAGAATATGTTGGAGCTGACATTACTATTATACTGTGTCCTGCTCTCCGCCTGCTAAATAAAGTGTAAAATGAGAAAATGTCTGAAGGTTACCTGGATAATCCTTCACAAAGCTCTTGTAGAGATCAGCCAGCTCGTCGGGAGTGATGTAACGGCTCGGGTCGTCAGGAGACTTGAAGTCCAGGTCGTATTTTCCCTCCCTGTAGAATTCAGAGGCTGCCACATCCATGCCGATCACAACCTGATCTGTGTATCCTGCTTTGGCGATGGCCTCCTTCACTAACTCCAGTGCTGCAGAGTTAAACAATCGAGTATTGAGTATGATTTACGCTTGCATGGAGCACCACCAAAAACAATGAATGATGATGATGATGATGATGATTTCCACACTGACTCGAACAATAGAAATCCCTAAACACTGAAATTCAATCCAATTCAACAGTCCTGTAACAAATTCTACCTACAAAACATACATTTTAACGGTTGACTCTGTGTCAGAACAATGTTGTTTAAACATTATTTAATATTTATCTTGTTTTGTAGTATTTTCTAAAGGTCTAATATTTTTGCTCCACCATGCAAGTGAAGAGGACCAAATATTAGAAATGCCTTTCAAGAGAACACACTCCAATTACAACACCACTACCAACTGCATTCTCAAAGTGTACCATAGAAAGACTTAATAAAATAAACTGTCAGATGGCACAACTTGTACTTGCTAAATAGTAAATCAGAAGACTTGAAGACAGGGGGTCACACATTATACGTTCTTTCACAGGGAGGAATCCCTGAAGAGTATCTCGGTCTCCAAACTACATTTTTGTCACAAAAACAAACGTGAAATGTGACGCAGTAAACGGCGCATTACCATTAACGAGACAGGTTTTTGTTTTGGTTCAAGCAACTTGTAGAACTTTCCTTGTAGTCATGCTCGTTGATGTTGTCGTTGGCACACAGGTTCACAAAATAGCCTGTTTCCACATTTCTCCACTATTTATAGCCGGTTTCCTCTAAGTGCAACAACAGCTTTGTCAGACCTGGTCTGTGAGGCAAATGCAACACATACAGGAAAGGTTTCTCTTACAGCTGCACAGTAAGTAGAACCGTGTGCATAATTTATCAGTCTAACCATTTACAGTGTTTTTTTTACTGGCTGCACATCTGTTTTACAGCAATGTGATAAAAGTAGTTTGACTTCACACTGAGCAAGTTTTTTTTCCGAAAGGAACCCAAAAGCTGTGCTAATTTTGCAGTTGTAAGAGACTTTGATTTATCAGCATTACCTTCCTGGTTCTCCAGGATGTTTGGAGCAAAGCCACCTTCATCCCCCACATTGGTGGCATCCTGACCATATTTCTTCTTGATGACGTTTTTGAGATTGTGGTAGACCTCGGCTCCAATGCGCATGGCTTCTTTGAAGGTGCTCGCGCCGATGGGCAGGATCATGAACTCCTGCATGGCGAGCTTGTTGCCTGCATGGGAGCCACCGTTGATCACATTGAAGGCCTGGTGGAGGAGAGAGAAACAAGAGCTGTGACTTCACAATGAACTGAATAATAAAAAACAGTTATTGTTGCATGCAATTTGGCACACAGAACCTCACCGGCACAGGCAAGATGACCTCTGGGTTTCCTGCTAGGTCAGCAATATGACGATACAGGGGGACACCTTTCTCTGCTGCACCAGCTTTGCAAACAGCCAGGGAAACACCCAGGATGGCATTCGCTCCAAATTTGGCTGTTTGAGAATAGAAAAACATCAACAATTATTAATCCTTATTTGAAATCTGTTGTGAGTGTTTATTTGAACTCAATTCATCAGAGCAGGTGTTTTACTTGTTTTATTTGTTAATGCAACCACCAAACGCAGGTCACTTTTAAGCAGAGGTGGATCAAATCTGCAAAAACACACTTAGTAAGGTACGGGTATGATTGGATAGAGCTACACATTTGAAAGTTGCTCGCAACTGCTATATGAAAGCAAACATATTGGCTGTTGAATCTTACCTGTTTTGACAACAAATTCTAATCAATAACCATAAATTAAAAGATGCACACAAATGTATATAGATCAAACATTGAATTCCAGCATTAAATTGATACATTAAATAATGTGAATTTTACGCCTTCAATTAGTGCATTGCATTTTGAGTGGCAAAAATAAAAAGCTTTCCTGTCACAGCTGGACGTAGTTAAAAAAGTTAATTTCAGACCCTCAACAGAAATCTTCCGTAATCCAGATAGTTATGAAGTATGCATGGCAATGTGCATGGTTGTTTTAGATTAAACACAACAGTGTGATTATTGTCACTTACATTTGTTCTCTGTGCCGTCCAAATCAATCATCATCTGGTCAATTCTCTCCTGCTCAACCACAGATACATCCTGAGGACACAAAATCAATGAACAGTGAAAACTTAGTTTGTACAAGATTTGGGAAACAAAACACAGACAGAGTGAGAATTATCTTCTTACTTGGCCAATAAGTGCAGGTGCAATAGTTGAATTGATGTGTTCTACAGCCTGTGAGACTCCTGCAACAGAAAGATTAGTGTGATCATTCTTTCACAACATGATGGGCAATTATTGCAAAGCCAATAATACAAACCTGGGTTTAGAAGCACATGCAAGTTGTATTTCACATTTACAGAGACACATGCAACAGTATTTCTTTTAGATGAACAAACATAATTGCTCTAATTCAACAAATGAATGATGTTTTATTTCACAGTCCATCAATCAACAGGCTAAACATCACTTCTGCAGTGAGAGCATGCTTTATTGACAAATCACCGTGCACATCAGATCTGGTTGATTGCCAAAAGCATTCAATGATGAGTTGTTATGTTGTTGTGTAAATGAACATGTCATTCATTTTTCTCTTCCATCAAATGGACAAATTTTAGTTTTTAATTGAGAGGGACAGGCAATGGAAACTCACTAACCCTTTCATATCTGGCAAAGAGAAAGAGAGACAACACAGAAAGATAGAGAAAATGACAAATGTATAAAATATAGTATTTTTTTCCATGAAATTGAATTTGCTTTGAACTGCAAAGGCAATAAGGGTTGTTTGAATTTGGTGGTAAATATCGAAACCACGCCTGTCATTTAACAACTTTTATCTATTTAAAAATAAAACACTAAAATGGAATACACACCTTTTCCAAGGTAGCGAGACTTGTCATTGTCCCTGAGCTCCAGGGCCTCGTAGATCCCAGTAGACGCTCCGCTGGGTACAGCTGCCCGAAACAAGCCTGTGAAACGTACATGGGAGCAGAGAGAGGACACACAAGTGGTGACATGACTGTCACTAAATATGATGTAATACATATTGTTATAGAGGCACATGGGCAATACCTTTATCCATTTTATAATAAGTCATGTTGTTGCCTACCTCTGTCAGTGTGAAGGTCCACCTCTACGGTGGGGTTTCCACGAGAATCAAAGATCTCTCGGGCGTGGATCTTGACAATTGACATGGTGTAGGAACTTGAGATGAGACAAAAAAGATGAACTTGTTACCGTCTGATCCCTGACGATCCTCTGACAAAAAAAGAATAAAACTCAATGCTGTCTAAAGGTCTATTTTTCTGTCACTACTGGCACACCTCTTCCACTCTTTCGTCCTTGTGGCTTACTCACTAAAATACCCTGACCTAGCTGCAAGCTTAGGAGCGCTAACATGCATGCTACCGTCCTAATTGGATTAGACCTTCTCATCTGATTAATCACATGGCAGTGAGGATGTAGAATTTGTGCATCGGTCTTGGTTAAACTGGAAGCTACAACTAACCTGTGTTCCTGCAGTAAAATGTAAATGTAATATCTAGCATGGAGTCATTAATGATATTTTGATGACTATAAAATGTATACCATAAAACTGCTGATGCAGACAAGACAGGCCTAATCTAACTCAGGGGCAAATAGATTCACTTAATTCACTTCAGATCAAAGACAAGTTAATCAAACCATTAACTGTTCAGATAAACTCATGGCGACTGAATTTGATAGGAACACACTCCCCTTTCATTCTTTACACGAATAGAAACGATTAAATGATTCAAAAAATAGTTGAAGGACAAAATGAACTATAGCTATGTTGGTTGATAATCTAGTATTTATTAATCTAGTATTTATTCATAATCTATGAATTGTTGGTCATTGTATGAAATGAAAATGACATACTTTTAATAGTTCCAGCTTCCCATACGTGAAGACTTCCTGCTGTTCCTACTCTTATATGACATTAAATTAAAAATGCATGTATGTAGGTTTTTAACTGACAAAACAAGACATTTTAATTTGTGTACCTGGGATCTAATATAATTTTTTACTAGCTTTAATCGAGGAAATAATCAACAGATTAATTGATAATGAGAATAATTGCTCATTCAGCCCTAACTTAGAGTAGGCCTATCAACAGTTACACTTTGTGTCAAGATAGACTTCCGCCGTGAACACTGTCAACGTTTTGCAAGTAAGTCTCAAGTCTTCGCTATGAAATCTGCAAAGTTAAAGCAGGATCACAACTGTAGATATTATATAAACCTAAAATAAGAGCCTGTTGACACACTACGCCCTTAAAGAGAACCAAACTAATTAAATAGCGCTGATAACAAAGATGCAGAAAACGCAAATAGGTGACTTTACCTTGTTGTCAACTGTAGACAAACTGGTACAACTCGGTTGAAAAGTCGATGGCAACGGAGTTCAAAGCGGTGTACAAGTGTACTAGCAATTTACAGGTGAAGTCAAAGAAGAAGAATTTCTTCTTCTCTATATATATTTATGTCACGCTTGACGCCGTTCTGGTGTGTGGCTGCCCCCTGTAGTATATAATGTGAACTACATCAGATGAACAAAACGTCCCACGGTGAAATGTAGACTGAGTGGATGTATATTTTAGGTTGGATAGATTGCTGAGATTATGGGATAACACAACAAAATAACGACATCTATACTCAATCCAAAATAAAGGAGTTATGTTAAGAAATACGGGAACTACTTATAAAGACTAAAATAGAACAAAAACAGGGCGAGTGGAGGCCAATGTAATTAAACAATAACATTTTAGAGAGTGGAGACTTGAGGACGGAAGAAAATGGCCGCTTGGTTTTATGACAACTATTGGACTAATTACACGACAGTAAAAAAAGGACATTAATATTGTAATTTTATTGTGTGTTGGATGCCACGTCAAAGATGCCAACTGCCGTATTGTGTTCACTAGAGGGCGGTAAACTGATACCGACTTCCTACCACTCACATGCAGAGGAACGAGCGGCAACCACAGAAGAAGAAACTCCACCCTGAAATGAATCGAAAGAACGTGCTAGTCTGATAAATCACGTACTTTTTTTTCAAATACGTTTGTTTAAAGTCTATCGAAGGGTACTGTTTTGGAGTGATAATGTCGGGGATACCTGCAGACACATGGCAGCCGCCAACAGTGGTTTTGGACACGACGTAAGTTTTTATTAAAACCGCTGAATGCTAGCTCAGCTAAGCTAGCTCTCAGTAACGTTAGTGGTTTGATGATGTTAGTTAAGCGTTGTGCTTGATACTAAAACAGATTGTAGGGCTTTGGGGTAATCCTTAACACACCGCCAGGGTTCTGCCTGTGCCGTTGAAATACGCTAAATACATAACTACTAACACTGACCATGCATTGCAGGATGGGACCGATTGTGGTGGAGTTGTACTGGAGACATGCGCCAAAAACCTGCAAGAACTTCGCAGAGCTGGCCAGAAGAGGCTACTACATCAACACGAAGTTTCACCGAACAATCAAAGACTTCATGGTGCAGGGAGGAGACCCTACAGGAACAGGTGGGTTAATCACAAACACTGTTATCCAGACAGTGGGGTGTACACGTGCTTTTGGGGTTATTCTGGTCTGTTTTTCAAGGTTTGGGCTAGCGATAGTTTACTGGAAAGAACTACACACTGGCACTAGCGTCATAGGTCAAAGTGTTCAATTATTATTGTGACATTCACAGGCAAACATACAATTCAACATACTATATATGGAGACTTTTTTTTTTTTTTTTAAATGAATGTTGGAGCACTTATCCCAAGGAAGTTTCTCTAGAAATCAACTACTCAGGACGTAGTCTCTGTTTTTCCTTAAATTTGTACTAAATAACATAGTTCTTACAATGAAATAACGATGTTTGTTTATAACAGTGTGGCTCGAACTCTATAGCAACAGTTTTGGGAAGGTCCTTTCTCATTTCGTAGTGAAACTTAAAGAAATATACAAATTGTGTTACAAGTCTGAAAGAACTAGACTGGCCTGCACAGAGACCTGTTTAACAAGCTGTAAGCCAGGCTTCAGTGGCCCACCTCACTGATGCAGCCGTGTTTCTTATGTATGCAATCTTCAAGCGTCGACATATATATTTTGAATATGTAGTTTATCTATTGACTTGTATCTCTATCAAACCTCTGTACATTTTGTGAGCCTTGTGTTCAATGAGTGTGAAATATACCAGAGACAAGTTGAAACTCACAGTTGAATGTTCATACTTGAATGTTGTCTTGTTCCGTTACCTTCTTGATAATAAATCTGTGTTTTACTGATCTTTGTTCTTCTAACAGGTCGTGGTGGTGCCTCCATATATGGTAAACAGTTTGAAGATGAGCTGCACCCAGAACTGAAATTCACAGGTAATCGCAGTGGATCAATCTTAATTAAATACAAGGTGGTAGATGTGGAGGAGGCAAATATAGGTTGGTAAAAAAAAGAAAAGGCTCCTGCACCATTTATAATTAAGTAATTCATTAGTATCTGAGTCCTTGATGTTATTTTTGAAGACAAAAAATGAAGGTAGGAATTGTTACAGGGCTGTTGTATTAAACTGAGTTAGTTAGCGAGGTACATCCAAGCAAATCATAATTAATAATAATTAACACCTTTATTAAAGTCGATGTACCAAATGTGAGCAAAAGTTGTGGTTTTGCCTCAAGAAATTCTTTATTTGAAATCTGATTGAATGGACCAATTATTTTTTTTCAGATTCCTTACATTTATTATTTGTGTGATACTACGTTTAACAGCAAAAAGTCACAAAATTGTAATTTCTTTGATTTCATTTGTGTGTCTATTAGGTGCTGGTATTTTGGCGATGGCCAATGCAGGACCAGACACAAACGGAAGCCAGTTCTTCTTCACTCTCGGCCCCACTCAGTGGTTAGATGGAAAGCACACTATTTTTGGAAGAGTAGCCCAGGGAATGGGAGTGCTGAACCGAATTGGGATGGTAGAAACAAACGGTCAAGATCGGCCAGTCGATGACATAAAAATCGTCAAAAGTAATGTGACCAAATAAACAAACACTGATTATTTTTTTACACTGATTTTTTTTTTAAATTCAATAAATGTTTGTTAAATGTTTCGATTTCGTTTTTTAATTGTATGAGGCTAGCCTAGTATGGACATGATCAATCCATGACAGTGTTTCATTTGTACCGACTGAAACAGACAAAAGTTCAGAGCTAGTTGCATATCAATGTCAATTTAAAGCAAAAATGCCCCAAAATTGATTGGCCAGGTTAATAAATATGAGAATGTGCTGCTTTTCTTAGTCTTCACAGTAAAATTAATATATTTTGGGTTT
Organism: Pholis gunnellus; assembly: GCF_910591455.1. Classification (NCBI taxonomy): domain Eukaryota; kingdom Metazoa; phylum Chordata; class Actinopteri; order Perciformes; family Pholidae; genus Pholis; species Pholis gunnellus. The sequence goes on along the minus strand of NC_136529.1, from coordinate 14,032,573 downwards.
GATTGGATTAAAAAAAAGTTATTTTAAGATGTGACTTTGAATACTTAGAATTGTCCTTAGACAATTAATAATTGGTTTCAGAGCGACGTGGTGTACATTTCACATCAAATGTGAATGTCAAGCAAATTCAGTCAAAAACTGTATCACAGTGTCTTCATCGAAGAGTAGAAAAAGTCTTTATTTTAGTACAAACACCTCACGCACATGTAAACATAATGAAAATGAACAAGCAATATTGCCCTAGAAAGTATTGTATCTTAGAAATGTAAAGTATTGAATAAAGTATATAAAGTGTATATATATATTAAAAAAAACAATATGGTGATTAAAGAAATACAAACCTAAAAATAAAAGTTTCGTTGAGGCACAGGGATTTGCATTATAAACTCAAGCAGCACGCATTTTAACATGTAGTTTGATGGTCTCAAGGAGGTATATTTATTTGGCTCAATATATGTTGTAAAAGACACATTAAATGTAAAAATGATTAGACAAAGTAAAAGCACCAATATATCATAAGTCAATATCGGTCACAAAGAAAATGTGGGTAATTGAATGACATGAGTTGGAGTAAGCTATTTAAAAATCACTATTCCAGTGTATTTGCTTGTTACAGTTGGTTTAAGTTTGAGGTCAGAACGGTAAGAAAATCGACTTCTGCCTGAGAAATCATTGAGAGTATTGGTGCTGTAGACCTTGAGAGAATTTCACAGATGGAAACGCATGAATGACTTGGTCTGTAAAGATAAAAGAGTCACTGCTGATCAGGCCCGTTCAATTAGAACAACAGGAGAACAAAGGGCAGAATAGCTACAGAGGTGAACAGTTATGTGTCTGACCCGAACAGAGCATTGAAAACGTGTACAAATTGTGGTTGTATAAATTTAAACCAACTTATCTGTGTAACTAAACCGAGTCCAATTACTTGAGCTATTGCATCAATATAATTACTACATCTTTGAGCTGAGATTGTTTTGCCACACATCCGGAAGACAATAACGTCAATGTGTCGAAAAAACTAAAAAATACAGAAATCATAACCATGAAGCATACTTTTCTGTTTCAGGTCAAATAGTTTGATAATATGGGATATATGCTTATTCGCTTGAATGAGAAGATTGATACCACTCTCTTAGCTTAGCGTAGCTTAGCATAAGCAAGAGGAAACAGCTACCCTGGCTCTGTCTCGGGGTAAAAATGAATAAATAAAAAAGACCAATAATACTAATAATCCTTTAGATCACTAATTAACTCTAAATTGGTTGTCTGGTAACCTTAAAGTGACTCAGCATATAATGTGTTAATTAGTGTGCTTTAGATTTTAACCTTTGGTCAGTGCCAGGCTAGCTGTTTCCCTGTTTACGGTTTTCATGCTAAGCTAGGCTAATTGGTTACTAGCTGTAGTTTCACATTAACCGGGCAGTCATGACAGTATCGTTGATAGAGATAGAAAAAATATGGAACAATATTGGTTATTTCACATGAGTCCATGAGGTTTGTGTCGGCTTTGCTGTATGTCGTCCCTTATCTCTCTCCTCCGTTCCTGCGTATTACTATCAAATAAGAGAAAAATGCCCCCCACCCCAAAAAATAAATCGATGTCCCGCTTTTCGTGGTTGTAAATAAAACTTTCGGGACTAATTCCAAGTCGGGAGAGAGAGATGCAAGCTGTAAACACCTGTTACATGTGCTGCAAACAGCACTTTCTACCGCCTCACCTTGTTGACTTTGAATCATTCAAAATAGTGATAGTGGTACCTTCTTATGTGAGGGCTCTGATTCATAAATGTAGGCCTATTCTTAGATTTTGAAACAGCCATGTTGTTATTTAAGAATTATCCTTTTCCTGTCACTACAACGATTCGACCATGAGATTGGCACTCAAATTAGGCTCCTTGATCAAATAGTCGTCTATGCGGGGTCACCCCTATTTACATTAGACATGTAATATACTGTAAACCTTAACCACACCTTAAAACAACAAATATGTAAATTAATACTAACCACCATAACCTGCTCTAACCAAAATTAAAAGTTATTTTTTTTAAAGGATTGCCATTTCGTTACACATTGCCGCCTTGTCTTGTCCACCAGCGTGTGAGGCACTTAAGCTTGCAATTCTCTTTGGCATCACTGGAAAGTCATCTGCAGGTTGAGAGGTCATCTTGAGACGCTACAGGAAGGAATTAACATTGTCAAAGAAGAGCACTTGCAGCAGAACATGCACTATGCACAAGCAACAAATAGTAGGCTCCAATGAAACTTTAATGCTTACACTTTACCTCTCCCAAAATGTACTACGTTACTCAGTTTTGAAAAAATCTGTGGACGGCAGAGGACATAAAATTGCCTTTGTCCCGACACGTTTTCTATTTCAAACTCCCGTCCCAATATAAAGAATTCCAAAAAGAAACCAAATGCTTCAAATCTGTAAATTACCAACTAATTTATAAAACAACCACCACTGACCTGCCACAGAGTCCCTTTTGCTTTGGACAGTTTCCGGACCATGATCGCTGGAATCATCATAAGAGATGACATGGCCAGAAACCAACCGATACAGTACGCCCACCAAGGATACACATAGGAGTTGTTGAACTTCATGGGGGTGTATTTCAGGAACAAAAACACAAGTGTGCCCTTTAAAAGGAAGCAGCTCACAATTAAACATTGTTGGATCAGTCGGAAAGCTAATTTCTATAAACCATCCCATAGTTGTAAATGTAAACATACCAAATGTGTCCCAGTTTACTTCCTGTTGTAGTGTGAATGACATGAGCTGACAGGAAGTAAACATGAACCCGAGCTGTAGCTAAGAGATAGTCTACACACAGAGTAAAATGTATTTTTGGCCTTCTTAAAACACCTACACTGCAAATAAGAGGGGTTCCATACAACCAGCAGTACTTGATCAGTGATAGAGGTTTGTACCCGATCATGTCCTCAATGTTGTCACAGAAGCGATCAGCACCTTGGACAGAGACAAGCACATCACACATAAGAATACGCAGTGTATTCAATTTCACTTTATACTTAATTTAGCCCCTTTTACAGGGCAAGAGCATTATATATTCAAAGCTTTTATAAGAATACATAGTATGGAATTGGGACATTGGTTAAACAATTGTACACTCAGTGTGATGTAACATATACAAACCAAAGACAGCTGTACCACTGACAACTGTTCCTTACCATAAATCCATCCAATAACCACTGACTGGAAGATTGCCATCAGAAGTAGAGTGGGACCACTGCAAACATAGTGATCGAAGATCTGCAGAATGTATGCGCCAGCCTAAAATTATAGCAGGGGGGGGGCAATATAAACACCTTGCAATGAATTCAAAACCGCCTCACCACATTTTGCGATGATGACACACACATAAACACAAACACACACACACAAACAGGTGAAAACAATACCAGTGTTGCGGCTGGTATTAAGAAAAAAAAAAAGTTTTACATGCTGTGTATTGGTTGTTAATTGATCAGACAGCAAATTACTCTCACATGATGAATTGCTTGCGTGACCACCAATGAGTGCGCTTCTCACCTGTGACACCAACAAGAGGCCAACCGTATAGCCAAAAACACAGATTAGCATCAGAAGAAGCTCTCTGCGAAATCCTTTCCGTATCTGGGAAGGGTAGACGTCTGACAGAGAAGTGATGAAGCTTTCAAGCCCAATAAACTAGAAGACAACAGAAAGACAAGTCAGCTTGGAGAGCAGTGAACAAAAGAAGAAACATTGGAGGACATATTTGCGAGACGTAAAGAAGGCTGCAGCTGACCTGTCCGTCTATTCCTAACAAGATGATCATGACGAAGAAGCACACGGACCAGACCTGGGGCCACGGCAGAAGGGTCACAGCTTGTGGGTAGACTATGAACACAAGGCCAGGGCCTGCAAAGGGAAAATCAACAAAAAGTAAGCCATTGCTGTCTGCACAGTGTCTTTTTGTAGCAATTTTTGGCATCAATGTCGATGCTTATTTTGATAATAAAACAACTTCATATAGTCTGACAGTTTGAGGTATTTTTAACGGGAACAGAGGAGATTCACATTCATACCTGACTCAGCAACTAAAGAAATGTCGACACCCTGTTTTTGGGACATGTAGCCCAGAATTGAGAAAATGGCAAAGCCAGATATAAAGCTGGTCCCGCTGTTCAACAAGCAAAGATAGAAGGAGTCTCTGCAAATCAGAAACAATGCACACGTCTTTGATTATCTCTTGGTAACACAGGCCTGTTAAAAATATAACAGTGAAATTATTATACAGAGCAGGCTTCAACTCATTATTAAATAAAATTGTGTTCAGATTAATCTAAGCAAAAATGACAAAATAAATAAATGGAAGCAAACAAACGAAAACTCGCATAACAACTCAAGTTTTTTTTTTTAATGCAAGACAACAGACATCACATTTACTTTAGTGTTATATTCATAACATGGTATGTCGCACAACAAATATTTGGATGCTGTTAGCAACTGTAGCCACTAAAATAGTGGTACTCACCTGTAACAGTTGTTGTTGTACTTGTTGTAGCTGCCAAGCGTAGTCAGGCATCCCAAACATATGGCATAGGAATAAAATATTTGGGTTCCAGCATCTATCCAAACCTATAAACCAGTGACAAATGATTAAACTCCTACTTCTGCTATGGAATAATAATTCCAATGAAAATTGGAACATAGGCTGAATGATACCTGCGGGTCAGCGAGCCGTGCAGGGTTGGGGTACAGGTAGTACTTGATACCATGGAAGGCTCCAGGAAGGGTCATTCCTCTGAGAAACAGCACCACCAACATGATGAAGGGGAATGTCGCTGTGACGTAGGACGCCTAAGTTTAAGCAGATCATTATTTTGTTACAAATGAAAGAAAACTATGATTATTGAAAAGTGCGTAAGAGACATTAGGATTCATGGGATGTCAGTTGGTCATTGTTTTGGTAGTTATGCAATACACTGCAGCTGCGTAGATTGCTTCTTGTGTGACTGGGGACTTAACCTGGGAAATATCTGGCTGACCCACTGTGCGCTGGACCGCAGAAATTCTGGGCATGTGCGAAGCTGACAATGACTGTTCAGTTTACAAGTGGAAAACTTGTATCAACTGTAACGGGCTGCGGTCCAGGGCAGTTAGAGGAATCTACATTCCAGCCAGAGGGCGCCTCCCACTCCTTCATGAGAGCATTGGGATCAGGTGGGAAGACAAACACCTAGAGCTGACCTCCTCATCAGGGAGATGAATAAATGTGAAGCAGGAAAGCTGGTCAGGAGAACATGCGGAGAGCATGCTGCGGGAGGAGCAGGGTCCCTCCTGCCACTATTATCTGTGTCCTCCGTACCGCCCTGTTACTTAACCTTAAAAGGTGAGGTAAGCCAAGCCTCCCTATTAAGTTCAAAGGATCTACTCGTATACATTTTATTTGAGGCACTGGGGAAAAATCATGGGCGTAAGGAGTGAATCGTGCTCCGTAGCTTTGGAGCACAGACAAACAGGATCTATTGCAAACGTATCGCTTTACAGTTTGCCAGTCAGCGTTTCTGACATGCTGGACACAGTCTGCTGAGTCCTGAAGCCTCTACCCCTAGCGCTTGATTATTCAAAGTGTATTAATATTGAACTTCTCTAAATTGCAAAAAATATGACAAAAGCACTTCCTTGGGTCTCCAGTAATGCACCCGCCAAGTTTAAAGTAGATCGAATGAGCGGTTTGCGAGATATTCAAAGGATACACAGACGGACTGAGATTCCTTGCATTACAGTTACATAAACCCTGGTTATCACAAATTCCCATCAGAGGGCTTTACAATGTGTACAGTGACTCACTCCAAATGAAAGCATTGGCTTGTAGCCCGTTTTCACACCATAATGAAAAACATCTTTCAAAATAATTTCTTTCATTGCTCAAGGCTTGACAAATAATGTCAGGCAAGACCTTCATATTGTTCGCATGTCAGGGTGACTCCAGGTGAAATCCATCGCGATCCAGAGGATTCCATAACTGCTGCAAACCTGTGAGCATGTTCACACATGAGGGCCAACGTGCTTGTTGGTGACGTTAAAGTTAAATCCATCAAATGGATGACCCTGGCAGATTGTAATAATAACACATAATTGATTTGAAAAGAAAGCTTCGTGACTGGTTTGAGATGATATTTCAGACTGTTAGTGACAAGCTAAAAACAAAGGCTTAGTGTTACAGAGTCACCAAAGTAAAATTAAAGATTTTAAAGATACTGAGGAACTTTTAGCTGGTTACGAAACAGTCCCAATTTAATACTAATGCATCTATATGACCTACATAAGTAAATTGGACCATCAGCAAGAAGACTGGCTATTTCTATGTGGTCATTTTTAAGCCTGTCATTGGGTCTGATTCCCCGTGAAATCAGACAAAATGCTTCTGGTAGTCAACACCCACGCCACGCAGCTGGAGGCCCAGGCCATGTTCCTGGGGCCGCTGGAGGAAAGGGAGGCACGGGAGAACCTGAACAACCTCACAGGGCAGAATGCCAGACCCTGCTGCACTAAAATGAAAGGTGTGGGAAAAATCAAATGACTAAGGAATGTTTTACGTTTACAAAGGCTTATGTCCTCATGTGAGCGTTTGAGGCCTGTGTCCTAAAACAATTGTTTGTGTGAACTTTTTGAGACACTAAACGTCTCAGCTGTTTTTGCTATCAGGTATCAGTTGTCTACTAGAGAAGCACTTCAGCTGTTTGTCCTAGATAAGAGATAATAAACATGTAGAAAACGTCAATGCTTACGCAGAGTCGATTTGCAACCATGACGTCTTCCGATTAGGATAATGTGACCCGTTAACAGAATGAATTGTCCAACAGTGTGTTATCTGTAAGTGTCTAGAACATATGAAAATTACTCTGTTCCAACGCACTTGTATGTTATCCTCAGTATAAATATCAGAGACTCAGAGACAGACCTCTGAGCAGCCTTGATACATAACCTGTTTGTGAATCAACTCTGTCTCCTTCTTGCAAGAATGAATGTCCTGTTTAATGATTGTTACATCGGCCTCGAGTGAATTTTTCTAACAAAAGGTTTTCTAAAATGACTCTGGTGCTCAGACACACGAGCGCTTTTGTCTTCAGGGACCGCCAAAATCAACACAACGTGAAAGTTACTCGTAGTAGCTTTAAATAAAGACATTAAAAGTGAGTTTAGGAAATTAATAATGAACAATACATGACATTTCTGAGTCAGGATTTATCGTTTCAGTCTTACCTTTCCTGTGGATCTCACTCCCTTCCAGACACAGAAGTAGCAGATCATCCACGCCAGAAGAAGGTACAAAGAAAGTTCCCAGTGTATGTTTCCCAGAACCTCTATGCCAGTGGATATATTGAGCACCCGTCGTCTGTAAGGACCAAGGTACCGTTAACCAATTATTTGGGGAAAAATACATTTTAGCAGATCTATGGGGCTATGATTGACAAGCCAAAAAGTCCAACTTGAAAGGTCCAGTGATGTTGAAGCTCAGCAAACTATTCATTATACATGCATGATTGTGCAATTAAAGGAACTTCACATCTTCAGTACACAGGACTTTTCAATTATTCTGGCTGAATTACAGGGAAGCTGTGCTAGCAGTCAGGCGTAAACCGTCCTGTCCTAGCAGATTAGGTCTAGTCACTCAAGATCAGTGAAAACACAGTGCTTGTGTGTGTTTGAGCTTTTGTTGTAACAAGCCAGATAGTTTAGCACTTATGGTGCATTTGCGTCACATTGGATAGATGGCAGAAATGGAAAATAACTTGCTTACAACTGGGAGTAGGTTAAAAATAATGTGCATAGATAATACATTATAGTAATCCATGCAATGGAATTGGGTTTAACTTTAATGGCAATCTTTTGCCAACGTAAGGCATCCACATTTGTTTGCCCTTTGTGGAATTCTGTATCATATGGGATCTTTCTGGAAAATCGTAAATACGTATTTACAAGTAAGAAATAGATATACATAGCTCTGATGAATCCAACTTGGCTCTTAATAATGTGGAAGCACCTGAGAACCAAACAAATATGGATGCCACACATCAACCATTTTATGGTGTTACTGTCAACATGCTGTATTTTAATCCTCACAATACCACTTCTGCAATCATACTGCAAAAAGACTGTCTTAGTGATATGAAACCTCGCAAGTTGTTAATATAGGAATATATATAAATGTATATAGGAATATATATGCATCACCCTCAGAGAGGGTGACTGGCTGCAATCTGCCGTCCCTCCTCGACTTGTTTGCCTCCAGGACTATGAGGCGGGCAAGAAAGATTGTAGCCGGGGGTATGCTTTGTGTTTTCCAGATCAAGTAACCTCAATTACTCAACAAATCTAATAGATAAAACTGTAATTTTAAAATAGTTAGAACGGTGTTTAAATCAGATGGAGCTATCTGAAGAAATACATGAGGCCAAAGAGGCAGCTTCCACCTATGGGTGTGAATGATGACATGTAGTGTTAAAGCGCTTTGAGTGGTCGGAAGACTAGAAAAGTACAAATCCATTTACCAGCCATAATATGTAAAAACGCAATATCAGCGAATCAGTCAAACTTTGCAACTAACTAGTATTGAGCAGAGGTCCAATCTGCCATAATAAAAGTGAAGCAGGGGTGTGTAGGGTCTCTAACATTCTGCCAGTGTAGGACAATACCTCAATGTGTCTGAATAGGTACATGATATCATTTTGGAAAAGCACTGTTTTCCATCCCCATCAAAATGCAAATAGCACATGTCTTTCTTACTAAGTTTATTTACCTCGTAATCCTTTGATAATATGTGACAAATTTCTACTCAATTCAGTTTAATTTGGATAAAAACTTACTGCCAGAACTCTGTTACAGATGATGATGCATTCACAGGCAAGGTCCAGTTAACAGTGGCATTCAAGTTGTTCAACACCACACAAGAATCTAAAATATATCAAAGAATTGTTAAACACAGTTAAAGCTGGAAATGCATGCTTCTGCAATTGCTTAAACCAGACATGCAATGAAATAAAGCAACATTCTTGTTAGTATGCTATTAAAATCAATTGTGATAATGATAAAACTTGACGTTTCTAATAAATGTGTAACACTTAAAACAAATAGGACCCTAATAGTTAGTGGTAGGATAGAGGTTACAGTTACAATGCTTCAAGAAAAATCTTTAATTTACCTGAATTCCATGTGTTATTACAGGTGGCCCATGGTAGCTCACCAGAGATGGAAGAGAAAAGGTAGAGAAAAGCCCAGGCTAAGATCACAATGTAGCTGACACATCCATAGAAAATGATAATTTGGCTGGCGTATCCAATGCCTGGAAACAACAGAAAATATTAGCATTGCATTGCCGTAGTATTTCCGTCTTAATTGGCTAAACTCCGGACATATACATATACTTCACCTTCAAACAAGGGGCAGATCTTCCTCCAGCACATGATTCCTCCCTGACTGGTGTACTGGCCCAGTGCTATCTCCAGTGTGAACAGAGGAATGCCACAGACTGCAAGGAACAGCATGTAAGGAATGAAGAATGCACCTGCAAGTGAGAATAAAGCATTGTAAACATGCATGGTATACCACATATACAAAGAGTACCATAATCACGTTAATGTTTTCTGATTTCTGTAACTATTTTGATATTTTACCATCAAAATAAATTGAAACATGTAACCGTTAAAGTTTCTGAACACCTACACAGGTGTTTTAGAGACTAATTGAGTGACATCTTACTGAGTCTCTTGGCTTTGTTAAACCTGCTAGGGCGGGACAAACTGCACCTTTAGCATTCTTATTGGTATTCCCATTAAAGCTCTGGCCCTGATCAGAGGTCTAATCAGCCATAATAACTGAAAACACCTGTGAGGGTGTTCAGAGCCTACTGGAAAACTATGGAATTACCATTATACACTTTTAAACAATCAGAAAAAATGTCCCTAATGTGTGTTATGGTAAGGTTAATCTTTTCTGTGAATTCAAACTCATAAAAGGTGGATTATTTGCAAGTAAAGCATGTTGTCAGAAGTTATTCTGGTGGTAAATCAGGTGGCTAAGCAAAGTGAGGACACACATGATATAAACTGCCCCATGGCAGGCCTGGCTCCACAGTCGTGAAGTGACTCAGACACATTGTTTCTTAGGGATAATATGGAATTCCATGTGGTGCTGATCTTTGGTATTTACATATATATATATTTTTTCACAATCAAAGTGTGGCAAGCAAATCCTGCTGGTGAAATGTAATGGTAAAATATATTCTAGTATATTGGGATGTTTTGGAAGATGGGTGTTCTACTGAGGGGAAGGTACGAGATGCAGATAAACACTGCATTCCTACAGAGGTGAATCAGGTCATAAAACCTAGGTCCTGTTTTCCAGTGTTTATTGTTTGTTTTGTATCATTTTTTATGTGTGTTCTAATAATGGGGGTTATACACATCCACAACAACAGTTGTGTTCGATATTTTAAAGCCATTCACATATCTAGTTTGCTACATCACAGATGATCTTTTCACAAAAACACCTTTTTTCAGACGTCTCACATGATGATGTTTGAAACTATGTTTTGGGATAATACATTTGATGGTTTTGAAATGTCCTTGAGATATATTTTTGTAATATTGTGTGATTATAATGTAATCAAAAGAGTGGAATGTAATGGTAAAATATATTCTAGTATATTGGGATGTTTTGGAAGATGGGTGTTCTACTGAGGGGAAGGTACGAGATGCAGATAAACACTGCATTCCTACAGAGGTGAATCAGGTCATAAAACCTAGGTCCTGTTTTCCAGTGTTGATGTTTACATGAACACTAAAAGGAGAAACAGGGAACCATTGTTTCCTGTTTCTGCATGAACTGACCCCCAGTTGATCGCACCTGGAGATAACAGATAAGGAGCAGAAACAAATCAACCCATGTCCAGAGACCCTATACTCCCCTCTTTTCACGAGGTAACTGGAGGCGTGACCTTTTGTATGCATAAAACATGATGTGCCTTGTATTTCTTTGACAGTGGTTTGCACAGTTCACTGAGATACGTGTCTGTGTGTCCACTCTCCTGCTTGCAAGCATTAAATTGACACTACTTTGAGCATTTATCAGACTCTGTTTATTTAATCAACTCTTATCCCGCATCTACATAGAAATATTCCACAACAACTTGGTGTCAGAAGTGGGATACGCTGACCGTCCGCCAGGCTCCAGGAGACCGTCCGGAGAACGGCCGTTCCGGGATCTAACAAACAGTTGATCTCGTCTCATACCTCTTTAGACCAGAGAGAGAGAACCGGCGCATCCCAGGAGACCTGGTTGACGTCACGCGTATCCAACGAAAAAGAATTTAATTTCTACAAAGATCGGGTAAGACGTTTTTAATTCCAGTAAAATAGTAAAAAGTAAATACGTAAGACGTATAGTACGGAACAGATGAATGCTCAGGTAGTGTGTCTTATTTGGGGTGTACAATTGTGTTATTTTATCATACGGTTATTTCTGTATTTCTGAAGCATCGTCTCTCACATTTCGTAGAGAAGAGGACTGTGGAAAACACGATGACATATTTTGACTCAAAAGAGACACTTTTTGAGATCGTGACACAGATCGCTTGACCTACTAATAGGTTTGAAGTAAGAATCGTCAATTACATTTATCCAAACGTGAGTCTTGGACTTCCTGAGACAAGAGTCGTGATAAAGTAATAATAATACGTGAACTTTGAATAAGGTTTTTGCAACGTTTTTCCTTCTGCTAAAGAAACTACGCCTTACGGTGACGACTGTATTGAAATAAACCACGCCTGAATAATGGGTGGAAATGACAGTAAATGTGAGGAGCCTGCGGGTCCATTAGTCGAGACGATGAAGCTGAAGTATGGCGAAAATAGTGTGGCATGTTTGGGTTACTGGTCAATGGGTCATTTAGTCCCGCTAAATTGAAGATGTTACGGAGTGAAAATAAATAAATAAATAAATAAATAAAGAAAAGTAAAAAGAATATCAAAGTCACAGAATTAGAAAAAATAGAGAAAAACCAGAAATGTCTGGTTCAATGGGAAAAGGAATGTGAATGTGGAATGACATGATATTAGACCTCGAACACGGACTGGACGAGTTTGTTGACACTAGATACCTTCTGGGCCCAAAGACGAACAGGTAAACAGAACCTTTTTAATAAAATCTGTGTAGTTAGTTCATAGGAAAACTTAGTGAAGGTATCGAGTGGTCAGCATCTCTGAAAGCCTGGGAAAGAGGGAGAGACCGCAGCAAACTGGTAACGTAAGGTGTGAATGAATTGTTTGAAGCTGAGAGCTAAAGGCCTGCTCCAGTGCTTACCTTAAATAAATAGATAAAAGAGAGTATTAAGAAAATATCGGGTACGGCCCGAACTAGTTTATATTTGGAATAATTGGTGTAAGTTTGAAGACGTCGGATAAATGTTGTGTGAGGAGAGACAATGGTCTGTGCCTGGAAAAGTGTGAGCAGTGTGAAAAAGTGGTTAAAAGAGGAAACACTGTTTGGAATGTAAGGAATGTGGTACCACAGTGATGAATGACTGCAGAGAAAAGACAAACTTCTTTCCTCAATGTATCTTGTTTTGGGTATTACACTTTTAAACATCCGGTGAGATACTGAAATTTGGAAAATTGACTCTGATAAAAAATGGGTTTTGCTTCTTTTGGGTTTTGTTTATTTTGAGTTTTGTTTTTTGATTTGGTTTGTTTGTTTGTTTGTTTTTTTAGTTAAATTGGGATTTAAAAGTGCACTGAATAGGGACAGAATATTTTTGGTAATATTCATAATAATGTTTTGATAATCAGACAAATAATTGGAAGGGGATCAAATTGGGGTTCCTTGAAAAGGCAGTTTTTGCCTAAGAAAAATGAGATCAACTTGGAGTGTGCTTGGAGCAGAGAAAAAGGTGAAGCAGATAGAAGTAAATTGATGTTCAAGAGGGAAAGAAAGAAATGTAAACCGTTAAAGCAGACTGGAAAGCATAGGTGGAGAGAGACGAATGCAGTGGTGAGACAAACACACACACACACACACACACACAGAAATCTAAGAATTGGATTGTCATTTTTTAATTTTATCACAACATTGTAGCCAACTACAGATGAGTGAAGATGTATTCTAACATTTACTGCTGAACTTTGGGTAGTTTTTGTTTTGTTTGTTTGTTTTTAGTCGAGGTACATGGTCGAGTGAATCCTGATCTGGGACTCCACTTCGCTGCCGTATGCTCCTCACCCACAAGCAACATGAACGACACCACTCAACATGCCGAGGAGGATGAAGATGAACGAGACTCATTCAAGATCTACAGTGTCAGCCCTGACTGAAGGCTTTCCGCCATCCATGAGCCTGGAAAACATCACACAGGAGAATTGTGTGACATGGACAGAGAAGTTTCATCAGCACAGATGCAAGGATGCTCAGCTGATAAGGTGAGAGGCCATGACAGGAAGCTGAAAGATGGAGACTTTGAGACTTTGACACACACCAACTGAAGACTTTGGGTGCCATAAAAGTGGCAGCTTGAACATCAAAGAAGAGGCTGCTCATCCTCCATGAACAAGGAGTGGGTGAAGGGATCGACAATCAGCAATCAGACTGGGGGGGTGCAGCAGGCAAGCGGAGTGGACCCCTAGTGATGGTGATGCACACAATACAACACTGGGTGAGTTAACTTTAGATTCTTAAATGACAAACTCGTACATTTAATACACTCATTAGAAACTAGACAAACACTCACATCAGATGTATTCGAATGAAATTGAAGGATTTGGAAAGGTAAAACAAGTCATGTTAACTATTAAGGTATAGATGTGTAGAATGTCACATGCAGGCTGATTCACTTCACTGCACAGCACATATGTTATGTGAACTAGAGGAAGTTTAGAAGAAGTATGACTTAGAGAAGTGGAAAGGTTATGTTATAATGGTTATAATGAGTTTATTGGATGAAAAGTACTGCTGCTGTCTGTTTCTCTGTCTCCCACACAATCTGAGTTGTAAGAGGGGGAGATGTTCTGTCACGAGGCCGAGGAATGCTGTGATGTCTGACCTGCAGCAAGTCAGACTCAATACACTGACTGCAGAAGCACAGACGATCCTGATAAACTACAGTAATAAAGATGGAGAGATGCATAACAGATTTGTTTCTCTTGAACAGGAATTTCTACAGCTGAAGCCTGTAGAATTGTGCCTTAAGTGTGCCTGCAGAAACACTCCTTACTTGTGATACTCAATTATTATGAAATTATGAATGAATAAGCCTAGACAATTGACATGATCGCTTCCATTGTTACGCTAAATTAGTTTACAGCAGAGATAGCGTGCCAAAGGGGGGATAATGTAATGTCATTTTGGAATTTTGTCTGTCATTTTTGATTTTGTTGTAAAGATAGATCCACATTTTGTATTTGGTAACGTCATGAAAAATCGCAACCTTTGAATTAAAAGATTAGGGCCAAAATCCAAGTCTTTCAACTCAGTCATAGGACTTTAGGAATATAGAAGATAGGACATGGAAGGATATTGAATCTTATACGTTTACTTTGGTAACTGTACTATGCAGGTTATAATCTTGATGTATCACTAAATTGACACGAGTGAAAAGCAAATTCACCAACGTTGGATGACGATGAAACACCTGGAACTATGTGGCCTTAGAGGCACGATGTGTTGTCTATTGTTTTTACCATGTCAATTCTAACACCTATTCTGCTTACACATTATGATGACAACTATGTGTAAAGAATGATCCTTTTCCCTACACAGCTTGTACTTATTTTAGAAATGCTACACGAGAACTGTTAGAAATGCTTTTGAATGTATTAGCCTCAAGAATTGTTAATGCAGATGTTCAAGTGGATTCCTGCAGAGATTGATTGACAGTTATTGAAACAGATATACAGGGCAACCAGTTATGAGTAGATGATGCATTGATGGATACAACTGTTTAATATTCTCACTGTGAACAGTGAGAAAGGGGGGAATTGTGAGGGATTTAAGTTTTAAAGCGCTCCTAGCATGGAAATGATGTGTTACAATATGTTTACTTGTAGAAGGTTTAAACTAAAAGGAGTTACTGAATGTATTGTGCGCTGTGAGAGAAACCAGAGAATTAATGACACCGCCATAAAGTAATAAAAATCAATGAGAGGGGGATGTATGCAGACCATGGAGTCCTCTACAGAGAGTAGGAGGACACAAGTTTTTTTCTGTATAAGATCTCTGTTTGCATTAATGATTATTTTTTCTTTTTGTATTATGGGAGATTGAAGCAGCACGTAAATACTATGCCAGTAACATCACTCTGTCCGATTCCATCGACGTGACGGACACAGACGACATCACCCACGACTCTAGTCGACATAGACGCAGCATTGTTGGAAACACAACAATTGTGGTTATCTGACGGACACACATTTTTTTCATCCAATATGTGGTGACGCTATGCAAAGCATGTTGCAAATGCAGGGAATTACTCAAATTGCTATGTATGCTCTAGAATGACGCTGAGTATGCATCGACGTTGTTAGCAGTTAAAGGTATTCACGAAGAATTGACATCAATGCGTCTAATGATTATGCAGCAGAGATGACTTCGATTACATGAAAGGAACTTCATCAGACTCAAACTAAAACTCAGACTCAGACTCTAACTCGAAAACAGAATGAGATGACGATGGTGTAAAACGTGTTTATTGTTTGTTTTGTATCATTTTTTATGTGTGTTCTAATAATGGGGGTTATACACATCCACAACAACAGTTGTGTTCGATATTTTAAAGCCATTCACATATCTAGTTTGCTACATCACAGATGATCTTTTCACAAAAACACCTTTTTTCAGACGTCTCACATGATGATGTTTGAAACTATGTTTTGGGATAATACATTTGATGGTTTTGAAATGTCCTTGAGATATATTTTTGTAATATTGTGTGATTATAATGTAATCAAAAGAGTGGAATGTAATGGTAAAATATATTCTAGTATATTGGGATGTTTTGGAAGATGGGTGTTCTACTGAGGGGAAGGTACGAGATGCAGATAAACACTGCATTCCTACAGAGGTGAATCAGGTCATAAAACCTAGGTCCTGTTTTCCAGTGTTGATGTTTACATGAACACTAAAAGGAGAAACAGGGAACCATTGTTTCCTGTTTCTGCATGAACTGACCCCCAGTTGATCGCACCTGGAGATAACAGATAAGGAGCAGAAACAAATCAACCCATGTCCAGAGACCCTATACTCCCCTCTTTTCACGAGGTAACTGGAGGCGTGACCTTTTGTATGCATAAAACATGATGTGCCTTGTATTTCTTTGACAGTGGTTTGCACAGTTCACTGAGATACGTGTCTGTGTGTCCACTCTCCTGCTTGCAAGCATTAAATTGACACTACTTTGAGCATTTATCAGACTCTGTTTATTTAATCAACTCTTATCCCGCATCTACATAGAAATATTCCACAACAGAAACCATTTCAGCCACATACACAGCTAAGACAAAAAAAAAAAAAGAACCAGATGAAAATGTATTAGACATTGAATTAGATCAAGCAGCATGATGTAGCACCTCTCTATTTCCAATAGTTGGATAACAAATAAAATAGGTGCTTGATTAGTCTTTGAAGATGTCAAAAGAAGAAAATGTAACGTTCAAAAAGGGTCAACAGGAACATTCTTGGAAATAAATATAAAATAAAATGCTGGTTAAAAGCTAAAGTGAAGAGATGAGTTTAGATGTATTTAAAAAAATATTTAGCGAGCTGGCTTCCCTGATATCTATAGGTAGTAGCTTTGGGGCTTAATTGACAAAGGCTGCATCTCCAATCTTCTTTTGGGTGTTGCTGGGAACCTCCAATAAACCAGCAGCAGACGATTACAGTGTTTTTTAAGGTAAATCTTTTACAAGGGAGTTAGCAATGTCATTTGGTCCTCAGATTTGTCTGGACTTGCATGGAGTCGGCATGAAACGCTAGAGACGGAAAGTGTTTTAAAGAGTACGATTCTGGCAAAAATGCATGTGTTTGGGAATAGTGAGAATACGACAGGATAAACGAGACTTGGATTATACTGCACGAGTTGTGTGAGAGTTTGCAAAAGGATGTTTTGGTATAGTTTAGCCGTTGTAAAATGGGGCCTCCATTAACTTCAATTCATCTAGGATTTACTCCATTTTCGTCCGTTTCTGGGTTCACTATTCACCGTGGAGGCACACGAGAAACGATTTCTCTTCAAGAATAGGGATGTCACAATATGAAATTTGGATATCGTGATTATTGTCAGAGGAAATATCACAGTTTCACGGTTTTCACATTTATTAAACAGAATATTTGTAATAGGCCTATAGCTAATGAAATAAAATGTATTATCATTAATCATATAATTTTACATTGGTATAGCCATCTATAGTGGTTATATGTATACATTTATTTGTCGGCTTAATGACTCTGAAAATGTCATCTTGGTTTTGTCCAACATAAGGTTTAGTAGCACATGCTACCAGTCCCAGCTGTGGAGACATTGGTACAGCTGTTTATTAGTCAGGCATTATAGGCTTATGTACTTTTATTGTTCTTGTATGTCATTTTATGTATTTGTCTTATATGGACCCTGAGTCTGAAATAAAGTTTGACTGATTAATTGATTTGCATAAAAACACACGATTCAAAAGATTAGGAAATAAAATCATTTATATTGCTATGAAAACACCCCTTTCAAACAACTGTATCATTCAAGTTTCACACCAAAACTACATTTTACAAGACTATATTTATACATCTTGATAACGTTAGAACTTCATCAAAAGTCATTTTTACTGAATTGAGCTTGAACGCACCATGATGTAACTAAATCTGAATTTAATGGAACCACTGCACGTCATAGCATCTGCTGATAGCTGTTGCTGCCACTCTTCTCCTGCCCATGTCAACACAGATTTATTGTACACAGTGTACAAGATTGCATAGTAATACTGAATATAGGCCGATAACGATCAGGAGTGAAACTTTTTCACACTATGATGGTTAAACTGTGTGAATCATCAGCGGTTCATGACGCCCTGGATCTTTTTCTGTATTCAAACTGTTCCCACGCTGCTGATTTAAGGCACTTTTTTGGCAGATATAGCCCTGGAGTGTCGGTTCCCTCTGGCATTGTTGAAACTCTTTTCAGCGCTCGAGGTGAGACTTGTTTTCACAAGTGTAGACAACTCCAGTCAATAATTCAAGGTAACACCCAGTGAGTAATTAAATGTTGTTACGGGTGTATTCCAGTGCAGAGCAGCTAAAACTGGACTAATGTGTTGTGCTGAGTTTTGAATGTTGAAAGTCTCTCTGTGGTTTTATTTTGAAAGAAAAATTGCATTGCATAATAATTAGAGTCAACTTGAAATAAAGGCATGAATCAGTTTTTCAACATTTGATTTATAAATATTTTAACCTAAGCTTTGAAGGGTGGGAAATTATGTTTTTGTCACCTTGCTAATGTGGAACTTGAAGCTAAGGTCTGAATCTAAAATAACACCAACACATGCAACCTCAGATCTGGTTTTATTCTCTCTTAATTTAATTATTGCTTATCAAACTGCCAAAAGACAGGTAGCAATTGAGTTTATAGCCACAGCATCATTTGGTTCTGCAGAGATGTACAGTTGCGTATCAACTATGTGCTCACTAACGATTTCACTATACGTGACAGCATGTATAGTGAAAATAATAATGGACCAATAGCGATGTCATGTTTCTGAGACACATATTCTCCAAGACTGACATAAAACTTTCTGTGCCTGTCAGAAGTTCCCAGAGCCCAATGTGACGTCTTAAAATAGCTTGTTTTGTCTGACAGTCAATGAAAGTGACTGATATAACAAAAATAATATAACTTCTCTATCACAAGTGTATTGTCTTCCCCAAATAAACAAATAGCCTTTTATTGCCTGTCTCCTTTTGACTTGCTGTATACTCCAAACTCATCATGGAAGGGACCAGATCAGTCCAAGCAGGTTCAGTGTAACATGTATCACCAAAGTTTAAAACAATAACTTCACCATCCTGTTTACAGCACTGAATTTCTAAATCTGCTATAAATCTCAGGGATTTAGCAAAGAATGTGACTCTGCTCTTTGCACAATCACAGGCAGTAGATTATGTTCACAGCCTCTTATAATCGCATCGGTAATCATCAGATGTGAAGTGGAGAGAGACAGAGGGAAAGTAGGAGAGCTTTACAGCGTATAGCCCTGAGGGTTTGTGAATGTATAAATACAGTGTTAAAAATAATAATGACGCATTCGGCAAATGATCACATGTTAAATACTGTGTTTTCCAAGTTTAAGAGGTGTCGTTTCTCTCAGTCCACTGTCATTGTTTTTGTTTAGATCTCCAGTATTTTAATATTTTACAGTAACAAGTTCAACAGGTGACCTAACAAGTAAAACAATCTTATATTTGTGTCTTGGTAAAATAATAAAAGAGTACTCTAACCGTTTGCCATCAACTTCTTTATTCCTCTAGATTAAAGAGTTAAAAAAGTTAGCATGCAATATCTGACGCTGCGCAGCACTTTTTTTAAAAGTAGAGGTTGGAGTAGCAATGCTAAACTGAGAGAATAGTAAAAAGAAATACTCACCACCACCATTCTTGTAGCACAGATATGGAAATCTCCACACGTTTCCAAGTCCAATAATAGCACCAGCCGCAGACAGGATAAACTCCTTTTTACTGCCCCATTTGCCGCGGTCCTGGACTGTTTGTGAAGTAGCCTTAGGAGAGAAATGGCACATCCTGCAGAGAGAGTCTGCCATACCGTTGAGGGAGAAGTGCTCTAATGGTGTGAGTGGGATCAATCCTTGAGTTTCTGGATTGACTGGCGTTTCTGATTCAGATGGGGTTACCTAATTGACACGGTATTTAGCCACAAGGGGGACCTCTAGATGAGTGGCAAAAGTTTCCACTTACAAAGCAAAAATGCTCCTCGAGCGACAAACAGAAGACTGATATATTGGGTGTGACTAATTGCTGTTTTGACACGATATTGAAAGCTTTACAACAGGATTCACACACACTCCGCCTCACACATATATGAATAACTGAAAACTAGAGTTGTTTTACCCGAAGCAAAACTCATTTTAACACAGTCACAAATCCAGATTAGCCTGTCAACCTGTCAATTGCAATATGTAAGGCAAGTGTATAATTAAAAGGTTTTGTATAATTTTTGTTAATATACCTTTCAAGTGAGCCTGTTCATGTTGCTTTCCACCTGCTTCAGCTCGATAAACTTCCATGTACCAAGTTTCCTTCTAGTACAGTTCTGTTTATAGTGAACTCATATTTACACAATGTTAATTTCAAGAAGGAAATGTACACATTACCATAAAATTACTATATGATTTTAGACGCAAAAGCTTGAAGTTAAACGCATACCAGAGCTTGAGAGGAGAGAGACACGTGAGAAATTGCGTGTGATAAACATATCCAAAAATCCAAGTTAATTAAACATCACTCACACTGGTTTTATGTCAGTTTGGATCCTAATGTATGATACATACATTAATCTTTTCTATGTAAGTGTTCCAGGGTTGAAATACCTGCCAGTCATCCTTATTGCTATACCCAAGGCACAACTGATTCCAGCCTTTACTCAGGTATTCATTTAATTTACAATAATTTATAGTATGGTATGTGTGAATATAACACTTATCATCCAGGTGTTAAAGGAGACATATATTATGCTCTTTTCCAGGTTCGTACTTTTTTCATGCTTTAATGTTCAAAAAGTATTTCTTTTTGTCCAAAAACTATTAATCTATGATAAGTAGCTCTTTTTCAGTTATTACTATGCTGTTTTCACTGTGAAATACCACTTTATATTGTTGCCTTAATGTACTTCTGCTTTTTAATTTAAAGTTGCATTTAAGTAAACTCGAAGTCGGTCCCAATCTAATGCGGTTGCTCTCATGCAAAAGCACATTTCAACCGTTCCACCTTTTTTGCTCCTCCAGCACCATTTGAGTGCAGCTCAGTCTTTTAAGATCACAGCAGGGTGCACTTCAAGTCTTCGGTGGTTCCTTTCTGTGCAGAGTGACAGCTCTAGCAGCCACTGCTTGGCGGTTGTCAATGTGGGCTTTTCAGGTTTCACTCTTTCCAGACAAATCTCTTTGATATACTCAATTACTCAATTAAGTAAAATTTACCGATACTCCACTAAATGAATAAGTCAAAGGAGCTGTATTAAACATTCTGATCATTAATATAGCACCAAACAACTGTTTGTTATGTTAAAGTATCGTGGTTACCTGAGCAGAGAAAGAAGTCACTCTCCCTCTGGGTCAGGCCGGCCTCGCATGCTTTTAGTGCATGTGCGTGTTCCCCACTGGTTAACTCACAGCCGCTGCTGACTGTCCCGACCGACAGCATCGCTGCGGAAGAGCACTTCTTTGTTTACCCCTCAGGTAAACACTTTCAAGGTGTTTTGCACTGTTAGCGCTGTTAGCTGTGGTTAACGACATGTTGAGAGGCAATTGAAATGTGCCCAATCTGAAATCCTGCATAAAACATAACATGCGCTGGTAAAATACATGTAGGCCTACCTCAAAATCCAAATGTACTTAGTTTTTTAACACTGTCCATTATATTATAATTTGAATTCCCTTTCAGTTTGTCATAGAGAAATATCTTCTATTTGGAAAAAGGGGTGGATAACAAGACTGGGAAGACAGTTCAGGCTTGTTCAGGTTCCTCTTGTGGAGGAACACTTAAAGGAAACTACATTTGGTTGTGCCTCATTAAATAAATGTCCAGTCCAGGATAATACACAATAAAAAATAATGTGAATATAAATATGTTGTGTACAAATACAATGCAAAAGAAATTCAAAATTAGCACGATATAAAATTTATTGAATTCTCAAAACATGGATATGATTTGACAAAATATATTCTACATTGCTTATACAAAATCTACATTAAGGCACCTGACAGCTTTTGTGAACCATCTTCACTCTCCTGTCAATACATATTTGACGTTGCCAAAAATTCAATGTCAGTTTTCCAGGAATTAACTGTTATGGATCTCTACAACATTAACAAGAGTTACAGTGGGGTTCAAAAGTCTGAATCGACTAACAAAAAATGATGCATATACGCCACTGAAATAGATCTGAATATATTGTTTGCACAACATTAACTGAAGACCTTTTAAAACATCTGTCAAAGGAGGCATTTCCTGTGGGCAGAGCTGCAGGATCCAGAAATATTTCTAAATTCCTATATACATGTTTTAAATCATATTTGAAGGTTATTTTGATGAGAACTTAAATGTTCTTCAACACAGAAACACTGAGGTCTGAGAATTTAATTATACAAAAGGGTTAACGCTATTGGTTATAAACATTTTCACTTAATGTATACTATTGCTTTTCTGTCAGTTTAGTATAGATACTTGTTCTAAGTACTACAGTTCCCATGAGCCTCAGCACCCCATTGCTATGGGGAAATCATCCACACAGAGGCTTGAATCAGAATTGTTACAAGTTCTGAATGCTTTGTTGATGCAATAAAGATCAACTCCTGCAAGACTGCTACAAGACTACTGCAGTATAGTTGTTGAATTAATCCAAAATCTGAAAGTGAAGTGATTTAAATTGCTGAATGTATTAATTGTGTGCTACAAGGAGAAAACTTCAGACTGCCATTAGTGTTGCTGGCAACAGAATTTTGTGGGAAGAGTGTCATGAGAGTGACTGCCAAGTGCCAACAGGGGGCATGTTGGCACTCAACTAACATTTTCTATACAGAAAATAAATACTAGGTCTTTCACTTCTGGAACCCCGGAGATGCTTGAAAGGCTCACTTTACTTCTCTATACATTTAAAACAGTAACCACCTACTAAGCAGAGCAATCCCAATCCAGCAGTAACAACCTCAGTGCCATGTCAAAACATAGGTAGAAAAAAACAGTATTGCTATTCTTTAGTCTGTTGTATTATTTTAAGGAGAGTATTTGTACCATCTGCACAGTACATCCACTCAAAAACATTTGTGAGTTTGAAGACCCGTAAACAAACAATATCATTAGGTGGGATGAGTGTGGTGGGCTTACACAATAAAGCAAAATACAGACTGAATTGTCAGAAGCCGTTTGTCTCTTGGTAGCAGATTCTGGAAATGATCCCAATTCAATTCTAATGTAATCTAATAACAGATGCATGTAAATATATGTAACAGCAAATATATAATATAGAACAGACATAGCTAATAGAGGAAAATATAATAATATAATGCATAAGGAAAACCATTTCAAATGTATGTGTGTATATGTATATACAGGACTGTCTCAGAAAATTTGAATATTGTGATAAAGTTCTTTATTTTGTGTAATGCAATTAAAAAAACAAAAATGTCATGCATTCTGGATTCATTACAAATCAACTGAAATATTGCAAGCCTTTTATTCTTTTAATATTGCTGATTATGGCTTACAGCTTAAGAAAACTCAAATATCCTATCTCTAAATATTAGAATATCATGAAAAAGTATACTAGTAGTGTATTCAACTAATCACTTGAATCGTCTAATTAACTCGAAACACCTGCAAGGGTTTCCTGAGCCTTGAAAAACACTCAGCTTGGTTCAGTAAACTAAATCACACGTATGGGGATTATAACAATATTCTAATTTTCTGAGACAGTCCTGTATATATAAGGTGGCAGCCTGTTGCAGCAGCTGCAGTACTTTCTTTAAAGTACTTTAAATGTTTTTTAAAGTTACCTATCTATCTATCTAATATTGTGGGATGGGTGACAGTGCATGTTAGTAATGTTCAAAATTGGCATCTCTTGATCCTCTGGCATACTACAACATAAAAATAATAACTTGATCCGACACATTAAAGGTTTGCTTTAACTAAAAATAGATATATACAAAGTTAGTAGACAGTAAAGACATTTTTCAGTGACACAAGACTCACTGCTTATTGCGCAGGTTGCAGACTTGGTATAGTAGCCCAACAGAGCTGCTGCTCTTCAGAATTCATTCCTCATCATCATTTCTTTAAAATGCTTCACTTGTGAAACCTGGAGTTTAAAATCAGAATATCACATTTGAGACATTGTCAGAAATGTTCAGTTTCTCACATTTGCATCTCCATCTCAGCTCCACAACTTGCTTTGTATTCATTGGCAGCAGGAGTAAGAGTGTTGTCTGGGTTCAGAGGGAATTGCTCAGGTTGCTTTCCTTTGCCGTGCATCTTGATTTCAGGGCGACAAAGCTGCCTGAGGTTCTGTAGAAACAAAATCAGTCAGTTCATGTTAGTAGAATTGTTGAGTTACGGTGCAGTAGGTTTCCCAACGTGGTCAGTAGAGACACATACCGAAAAGGAGGGAATTAACACAAACCGTATCAAGGCTTCCTATTTGTTAAAGTATTGCTACATTTGTAACAAACTACAAATGTAAAAAAAAAAGGAGAAAAAAATCAGTTTAACAAAATGTTATTGTTTGCTTTGAACTACATGATCATCTCAGTCCATTGACCTGTCCTTCAACCAGTCAAATCTAATGGTAAGAGTTTAGCTGTCCTGGCCTGTTTGGCCACACCAGTATACTGAGGTTTCATCTGCCAGGAATTTGCAGGTATTTTATGGTCGCAGTGCGTTGCTGGATGATGTTGCATTGAGTTTTTCGGCAAAAGTTGCTTTGCATCCATACCCTCGCTGTGCCCAATGCAGTGTTGACATTGACATGATGACGAGGGTGAGGTTTTTAAATTCCTTAAGTGTACAAAACTATAGGATTGTCTGATTTGGTGCTGTCAAAGTGTGTGTCGACTATTAGTTTGAAATGGTTTTAGTAGAGCTGAAAAGATTAGAATGGCAAAAAATGAATCGGCAACTATTGTAGTTTAAAAAAAAACAAGCAATCAGAAGAAAATATAACTGTTCAACCGATAATGACTAATTGTTATTGTCAACAGACTTACCTGACAAATAAAATGGTGAGACAGAAATATGAGCCTGTATGTAGCACTCAGAAACTATACAATATACAAACTGAGGCTACACAAGAAAGTCCTGCCTCTCACCTCTAATCTGTCACACTTCTACGCTTCATTAGTGTCAGGTTGAGTATTTTTGTAGGTATGTGCAGCTGCATCTCCTTGACGTGCATGTTTGGCTGAAGGGCCTTGTTGACCCACTGCTGTTCCTTTTGAACACTTTTAAAGCTCCTGTATGTCAGTAATTGGACTCTGTGTGTTGTACAACAGCACTTGTACTGTAATTCTTGCAGTAATTACTTCTCAATGTTGGAGTATTTTGTAATTAAGTAACCAGCCTTGTATTTTCTGCACCAAGAAAACAAGCAAATATTCACATTAGACGAGCATTCTTTTTGGCAATTATCTGTTGATCGACTAATTGCTTTAGCCCTCGATCACATAAATATTTATATTGCATGTTTTTGTAATAATAATATTTTATTTATTTAATCTTTCTTTATTGAGTACATACCTGCCCTATAGTCCCTTTCATCCGCGTAAGTTTAAAGACGATAAACAGAGGAACCAGGAGAACACAGAACAGTCCAAGGCACCAGCCCAAAGCATAAGCCCAGGTCGGATAGACGTAGGTTTTGTTGAACTTGAGAGGCTTGTATCTCACCAATGAAAAGATGAAGGTAGCCTGTCAAGAAAAAAAAAAAACAACTATTATTTTCATCCAGTTTCAGTGAAATCAGGTCAGATCTCAACTTTTACCTCCTGATGTATTTCTCCTTGAAGAATGTTATGTTTATTATCAACACATGTAAGGATCATTTACAGATCTATGGTGGCGTCTTTTCATTTATACTATGTGAGCAAAACTATTTCTGTCCAGATACTTTAGTGTACTTTTGGTCTGGGCGGGTTTTTCACAGTTTGAGCTATGCTGTAAAATCATAATTTGCATGTAATGATAATTTAGACAATAGTGTGTTTCTCTAACATTGTGGCAAAAGTTTGGAGAAGGCTCGTACCTGTTTCAACATAAATACCCTTTAAGAAAAACAAAGTCCCGGAGGAATAGTTTTCTATTCAACAGAAGTCGACTGTGGGTATAAGCCTGCCATTGGCAGTGTATCTCACGCGGTATTCTCCCCTTCAGCTATCTGCACTATTTTGCAAGGATTAACCTCGGGGCTATATTTTGGGTGATTTGGTGGAGCCAGCTGATATCCGGGCCAAGACTTGTGCGCTGCTTGTTGTTTACATTCTGATTAGCAACATTAGATACAAGACTGAAATTGAGGGACGACGTGTACTACTCGGTTGTTTTACAATGTCAATTTACAAGCTAATATAAAACCGATAGCCTTTGGGTTCCCAGATTGCAGTTCAACGAGTGCTTTTGACCTCTTTTGCTCTCCACACGGACTGTTGCATTCAACCAAATCCTGCTCAAACGTGATTGATATAACACTGTACAAACTACAAACAGTAACCAAAACTGACACCAAAATCTTTTTTAGCACTGACATAGTGCTAAAAAAAGGTCAGGCTTTGGGGCTATGTAATTAATCTTGACTGGTCTGCGGAGCCCTGAAGCCTGTTTCCCACAGAAAGACTTTGACTATCTTAGATCTAGTCAGACTTCAGACGGATGTCTAAATTCATTCATTCATTCAACGCTGTCTGGTTCTTAACTATCTTAAGTAGGATTAATTTGCCAGAAATTCTGAGTAAAATAAACCCATTCAAACCACTGAGCTCCCTTCACCCCAGCAGCCTTTTTTTATTTCAACATTTTACTGAGAAGATTTGGTGATTCAGTTTCACAACACAAGAAACTTCCAGTGCAGTGCAGGCTTTGTACTGTGTCAGAAGTCACTCGTCATTGTTTGCTCCACACCATTAACTAACCACAAATTATGAGCCACGTTTTCATCTCTTTTGTCACCACGGGCCGGCAGGTGTCACTGTTGCATGGAAACATGGCTCTTAGTTCAGAGTCAGCCTTGGGCTGTCTAACGTTACAGGCTTAAAATTGGCCTAACTCTATCTTTTTTTTTAGTGAAACGTTCTTGCATTAGACTAAGAGCAAAACTGGCCAAAAACTAAAAACATCTTTGTGAAACCGGACCCTGACCTCTACACTATCAAACAGCTCTGGGCAAAATTGAGACACGAGTCAAGTCTTATTGCACCACATCAGAGCCAGGCTCCAAAATCTCCCAGAAGAGTGGAGGATGTTATTATCATATTGTCAGCATTTCATTGTGTTTTTTTTATTCCATATACATTACATTACAGTAATTTAGTAGACGCTTTTACCCAAAGCGACTTACAATTCAGATCCTATCACATTTCTACACCGTAGGGACAACATCAGCTACGGGAGCCCTTTTTGGAGGGGGTTAAGTTTCTTGCTCAAGGACACATTGACATGCGACTAGCAGAGCCAGAGCCTGGGATCGAACCACCGATCCTCTGATTAAAGGACGGCCCTGCTCTCCACTTAGCCACAGTCGTACACTTTGTTCAGGTTCACATACTTTAGGCCATGTATGTTATCTTTTTTGGTTTTGTTGAAAAGAACATTGTTGTAATGTCTTGTTTGAATTGCCCAAACTTTGAACGTTTGAAATAATAATAATCATCTTTTTTTCGTCCCTCCCGTGTTTCTCTCTCTCTCCTTCATCTTATTGTAAGGACCAGTTTTGTTTGCTCTTGTACTATAGTTTAGTGTTAGGTAACCATGTTAGGCAGTTGAACTTGAGACTGTATTTGTTCTGTTAAATGTCAACATGTGCCATGTATTACATTTTCTGAATTATAAACATAAAAACATAGGTGGCAAAATGATTATCTTCCCTCTTTCCTCTCTTTGTTAACTCACAGTAGGCAAAAAAAAGTAAAATACACTTGTTTCATCACTCTTAATAATAAAGAAAAGAGTGTCCCTATCCCTCCAAACAGACATCGCAGCTGGAGCCTGTTTGTCCAAATAAAGTTCTCAGGAAACTCTCTTCAATCCACAATTTAAAAATCAACCTTTAAATCACGAGTAAGAGGCAGTGATGAGATTTGAATCTCAATGTAAACTCAAAACATCATTGAAGTTCGCCAAAACGACTTAGATTTCACTTTGTTCTTTCTCAATCACTTTGCCATCTATATAATCCACAAATACATCAAACTACATGTCTTTTTTACTATTGAGGAGATTTAAAGAAAGTATTTCACTCACCAGACAAACAGTGGGGGTAATGTAAAGCCAGCAGTACTTCATTATGGACCATGGACGATAACCTACCATTTCTTCAATGTCGTCAAAGAGACGATCTGCACCTGGTAATGAAAAGGAAAATATCTAAAATCTTTAGATATGAAAAAACATTCTGCAGAGTCACCCAAAACACAAGTTACAACACAAACAAATGCATGATGTAATATATTCACAACTGACAGTGGCTCCAAATCACACATGTATTTAAATGGATAATGGTGGTATTTAAGAGAAACTAGTGTGGGTGCTGGTGTTACAAAATGTATTTTATATATTATTATTATTTGTTTTATTTTTATATAAAATCTTTAGCATTTAAATCCCAGTTGACAAGGGGGCCGTGTGAAGGGCTTGTTTTATAGAGTTCTCCTGGAACTTTTGTAATCTTCCACAGTCAAAGAGATCAAACGCCCCCACCTCAAGAGGATCAGATGTCTATCAAGCTTAAACGAGCTTGAACAGGAGCGAAAGCTGAAGGACACCAAGGGAATTTAGTTGTGGACAAAATGTCTGTAAATCTACTGACAAAGCACCACAGGAGTGAGGCATTAAGTAGAAGTGCAATCCTCGTTGTAAAGCCACAATAGCGGCAACAGAGTGTAAGTTATGCAAGGACTGGAGCGTGAACACTCACCTCAGTCAGTAATGAACAAACAACTTGTAGGTTTAAAGCTCTGGGAGCTTCAACAGTGAAATGTTGTTTTCACTGTAATTTAAGTGTTATTTAACCTTTTGCCATCATTTTGTTCAGTTTAGAGATATTGATCACTCTGCTGCAGCCTGAACTTAAACCTGATTCAATGGGTTTAATGTACTTTTAAGCCCCAACCCATCATATTTTCAGCATATAAATTAAGATTTTTGAGTCTGCTATCGATATTTTGGACCAACACGAGACCATAATCTTTTAAATAAGAATCCCTCAAATTTGTTTTTTGACAAAATCTGCAATAGAGACACCGTTTCTAAATGACCTCAAACTAATCCTTTTTTGATTGCCATTTCTTATTACTTTAATGCCGGCAAAAACACAGATACTGATGTATTGGGCCTGTTTTTCTGCTGCTGTTTACAAACATACATAATGTAAACAAAAAAAGAGTAACTTAATCAACAGAATCACTTTTAATTTTTAGTTTGACTTCACTCTAGTCCAAAAGCAGGACCAACCACTGAATGAAGGCTTTTAAATAATTTGCCTCAAGGAACAACTACCACGGTATGAAAAGCTTTTTGATCAGAACCTTTTACAACTTCTAATAATTTGGTCGAAGATCATTTCAATAGGCATAAAAACAAAAGCTGTAACAAGAACATTATACGATTAATGCGGGATCACCTTAAAGACTCACCGTATATCCATCCGATTGCTATCGACTGACACACTGAAAGGAGGAGAAGATTGTTGCCACTGCAAACGTAATGGTCAAAAAGCTGAAGGAAATATAAGCCTCCCTGCAGGAAGATAGAAGGTAGATTTTTACTGCATATCAAACACAAAAACAACACAACAATTTTGCTTAATGTTCAGACGCTTAACATTTTTGCTTTGCTCAATTAAATCAGATGACTAAAGCGATTCAGCACGCTGCAGGTCCAGGAGAGACTGTATTGGCCTGTTTTTGGACGGTGCACAGTCTTGCTTTTATTCATTGTGTACACACCACAAACATGAGTTCTCACCTCTGTGACGAGAAGGAGGCCGAGGAAGAAGCAAACCGAGCAGAGACAGAGCAGCAGCAATTCTCGACGATAAGCTCTTCGAAACACGGTGGGGAACATGTCTGTCACGGTGGTCATCAGGCACTCCAGACTCACAAACTGCCAGAGAGAGACAGAGCGATGAGTAAACTGAAACACTTGGAGACAAAAAGCTGTTGTCTGCAATCAACACAGGTTAAATAGTAAGACTACTTTTAAAGCTGCTTAATGCAAGTGTGTTTTTTTTTATCTCACCTGTGTATCTGCACCCAACAAGATGACCATAACGAAGAAACATATAGACCATAACTGAGGAAAAGGCATCATGGCTACTGCACGTGGATAGGCAATAAATGCCAAGCCAGGTCCTGTAATTGAGAACATGCAGATTCAACTTTTTGATTTGACAATATAATATTACTTTGAAGGGACAATATTCATCTTCTTGTGTAATAATGTAACAAGGACAAAGTACAGTTGCTATTGTACTCCAACCACCACAAACAATCTCTTTTGGCCTTTAATAGCTACCCTACATTTTAATTATTTAGTCGTTTACAAAGCTCATTATTTTTAAATCTAAATGTGCTCAGAAATTCACATTTTCATTTCTATGATCAGTTGCGTTTGAATATCACCACACCAATCACTCACATCATCATGAAGAGACAAACGAGTTTTGCCACTGTTAGCTAGCAAACGTTCCCTTGGATGCAGCGACACAGTGAGTGACTGGAGGCATCTACAAACAAAATTCAATACCACTCTCCTGTCTCACATTTTGGTTATTAAAGCTGATAGTGGCATAACACATATGTACAGCCTAGTTTATTTTTCCTACCTGTTTTGTCATGTTGTGTTTTTTTTCCCTCATTTATTTTTAAAGGAGGACCTAGTAAATCTGTTAACAATCAGTAGTGGGCCTTAAGTTATACAAGTTTGAGAACTTCTATTAAAACCACACTAACACACATTTTTCAGCCAGTTACAGGCTCCATATTCAAGCAACAGCTAAACTCTCAACCCTGTGTATATCATTATTTCTAGTGGGAGCTCTTTGACCAAACAGATCATTAAATGTATGTACTGTAACAGAAGGGGTGTAGCGGTGGTCTTACCGGAAGCAGCCACTTCAGATATTGGCAGTCCTTGTTCGTAAGACATAAAGCCCAAAACTGAAAAGATGGCAAATCCTGCCACAAAGCTTGACCCTCCATTCACCAAACACAGAATAAACGTGTCCCTGGGGAAACAACAAAACAAAGAAGTGTTTGGCTAAGGAATGACTCTTTGGTAATATTGTTCTCTGTTTTAAAAATGTGTGGAATTGTGTAAAAATGTTACAATGAGAAGAAAACAATAGCCTCGAGCATGATGGAGATAATGGTGGAAGTGAACACAGCGGCTGCTCAAGACGACAATTATTATAATGATATATTGACATTTATCTATATATACAGGGATGATGAGTTTTTAACGGTGATGCGGTGGATGATCGTCTTTATATGAAACCAGGCGTTATTATCTGCCTTTCATTAACTCTGCCTTGATGAAGAGCATGCAGCTTGATTATCATGCCTGGCTGACTTTACTGTACCTCTTTCCCTCTCAACATTTCTAACTTTGGTGCCGCATTAAAAAAAGACACTGTGGTAGAGAGCAAAACATGCTGAAAGCAAGACATAGAGTGCATCAGTTTACACCGAGAGATCACCTTATACATACAAACAAAATGTATGCCAGCAAAATAAGTTGCTATAATCGTTTAACATTTCCACACATAGTGAATTCCTCCTATCCTTTATCAAGCACCTGACTTTTTTTCAAGTTTTTCAAGTTTTCAAAAAAACATTGTATCACAACTTTAGGTAGCTTCTCTTTGTTGTATACAAAAGTAAAATTAGTTTTTTTTCTTTGGTTTCGACTGTTAAATGGACAAATCAAGTAGTTCAAATATGTTGGCTTGGAAAATGTATTCATCACATTTCATGATTATTTTTTTTTTTAGAGCAAAGCAGCATATCATTAATGACAGTAATAGTTAAAGCTTGAGTCATAATACTATGTTAGAAAAAGCAAGAAAAACTTGCGACAATCTCAGGTTGATTATGTTTTAATGATGCATTTAGATTTAAAAAAAAGCAGAAGAAAAGCAGAGAGCACTTACTTGAAGCAATCATTATTAAATTGATTGTAACTGCCCAGAGCTGTCAAACTGCCCTGACAAATCCCAAACGAGAAAAGAACTTGTGCTCCTGCATCCATCCAAACCTAAGCAGATGTCAAAACATACATATTAGTAAACGTTCACCACTACTGTAAGAGTGCATATATCGTGCAATTTAAGTATTTTACAATATTTGGGCTTTCAATGGGAGGCGACTGAGCAGGCAGCTTGTCTTAAGTTTATTATACTTACTTGAGGGTCCACCAACCTTTTCGGGTCAGGATACAGATAGAATTTTATGCCATCAATAGCTCCTGGTAAGGTGAGTCCACGAACCAACAAAACCACCAGCATCACATAAGGGAAAGTTGCTGTAAAGTAAACCACCTGTCAAAATGAGACAAAGGCAGTTTTCAAATGTTGTTTTAAATCACAATTGATTATTGGAATCTGACAAGAAGCAGCAACAGAATAAGCAGAACATCCCATCAAAGAAAAACAAAGGAAATATTTAGGGGACATTTGTGAAATATTATTTCCTGAACGTGCAGCTGGCACACAATAAGACGCACCTAAAATCTCTCACTGTCATGCTTTAACAGCCAGAATACCACCAGAAAGCCTAAATGTTTAGTGATGTATAAACTAACTACATTTATGTAATCAGATGCAGAATCCAGATTAGTGTTTATCATAGGTTTTCAGGAATTAGCTTTTTGTGTGCTGGTGCGTAACATAAAAAAATATTTAAAATGAAAGTAAGTACAAAACCAAGAAACAAATATAGAAGAAAAATTACAATAAACATACTATAAAAACATGTAAAATATATCTTTAAAAAAAGATCTGAGCAGTTTTTAAGAGTGATAGTTTTGTGCAGAAATGTGCAAAAATGGTCTAAGAAATGTGAAACAGTTCTCAGTGTGAAGCATAAATAGACTTTGCACTGTACAGTCAGCCCTCTATGGAGGCATCTGCATTACTATTGTTTCATTTATTGAGGTGTTTCCTTTACTTAATACCTTTCCAGTGGATCTCACTCCTTTCCAAACACAGAAGTAGCAAAGGATCCACGCCAGTAAGAGACACAAGGCCAACTCCCACCTCAGGCTACCGATCTCATCAATCCCTTTAGATATACCCAACACTCGTCTCCTGAAAAGAAACACATAATATTGTCAAAAAAGAGTCAGTGTGGAGACAACAATCCTTGGAACATTGTTCACGACTATAATTCATTCATAAAATAAATAAGGTTATTATGATAGTGAAGAATCAATGTGACTGATCACATGGCGTTATTGCTACATTGCACCACGTTCGTGTTGAAAATAAGCAAATATCTTTTGCCTTGCAGAAGTAAATTTCCAGTTTCAGGAGGAAATGAGTAATCAAGATATGTTTGGCAACACTAAAACAGTAATGCAGCTTAAAAACTAACCACTAATTATGCTACTTAACATTAGAGAGGCTCTGCACACCCATCAGCTCAGTACAATCAAATCAATAAATTATTTGTTTTATTTTTTATAATTTTTTTATCTGGCCCCCGTGTTAATTCACTTTTACATTCTTTCATTTTCAGCTCAGCATGTGACATGGAGGAAAGATGGATTAGTACTTGTTTGTCCACGTGTAGCTTGCCAGCAAGTTTAGAGTATCAAACAGAGTCTGTTTCTCAAACAGTATCACCTAACTTAAGTCAACCTCATAAATCATAAATGCTTCGGGGATAGGAAAACCTCCTGCAGGGACACAGTTGTTCATGTGGTGTATGAACATGTTTGTATTGCCTTAACTACGTTCATAGAGTACTGAATGTTCTACATGTTATCTACTGCGAAAGGTTGACCATGACATAGCAAAATAAATGGAATTCACACCCTGTTTTTATGTATTTGCTGCCAAATAATATTTGTACGTATTGGCAAAGATTCTTTGTAGAATTCTGTTTGCATACTTTCTACCCTTATTTTAGTTGCATATACTTCATATTTTCTTTTTAAATTCTCTTTTTATTTGCACTTATTTCAATCTTTGTCGACCCGGTCTCACTATATATACCGACGCTTGGTCAGTTCCCCTCAACGTCTGATCCCGACGCACCACGCTTTCAACTGACTCCATTGTAAACCCACCCACGTCATTATTATACTAGTCAGAGCAACTGACGTAGTATGAAGAGAGATACATAGTTCACACAGGGCAGGTGGGAGTGGATGCATCCAGGAGACTAAAGTTGACATTTTGTCACGTGAGTCGTCAGTGTCATTAGTTAGGTGGGTCCTTAGTCACTTGACTAATTTGGCACTCGGTAGTAATTTGACAAATTGGTTCAACAGGCCGCTATAGACTCTGTTTACAGAAGGAGGAAAGACAAAGACAAACGCGCAAAACAACAGGGTGCACTTTAGTGATTCAGCTTCTAAAAACATGTGACATAGGCTATAAAGATAGACAGGTGTGAATTAAACTTACTCCCAGAATTCTGTTGCAGGCGTTGTTGCGTTTGCTGTCCAATTGGATGACGCATTTGTTTTATCAAATTCAACACAAAACTCTGAGAGAAAGAAACAGGAGGAGATGTTTTCATCGATCAAAGGCTAGAGGAATATTTGAAAACATAAAGACAGATACAGTTCTATTCACCAAATACAAAATTATCCTCAACCATTTAATAGTAATTTTAGCTGTGCAGGATCCTCCACTGTGGCAGTTTTAGTTAACTAACTGCACCTTTTGTTAGCTACAGGGCTTCTATGAAACCAATAGCTTCATCAATCAATCAAGCAATCAAGAATTCAAGCAATTTTCTAGAGATTCTGGTATTTCTCTAGCCATTTTCCAAGCTTGTGGGCCAGTTTCTCTATTGCTGCTGTTATAAAGATATGAGATTTATTTTAAATGATGAAGAACACGTAGACACAGACATCTGTCATGCACATAGTTAATTTCTGCTCCTGTCTGCATGTCTACCTGTGTTCCAGGTGTTTTTGCAGCTGGCCCATGGGATCTTAGCGCTGAAGGATGAGAAGAGGTAAAAGAAGGCCCATGCCTGGATGACAATGTATGACACGGCAGCATATGCAATCACAAGCTGGGTAGCGTAGCCAATACCTGAAAGCACAGACAAGGTGTGGACAATGTAGATTATTAATAATGACAGGCAAAATAATAAAGCAAATAGGTCTATAGCAGGAGTAGGCAACTGTAGGTACGTTTGGATACCGTAAAAACCCACATGGGTTGTTTTTATGGAACGGAAACAGTAGCTTAACACTCACAATTCAACAAGTCATGGCCCGTTATTTATGGCAGTTTGAATGTCCGCATGCACATCCCCATTCCATGAAAACCCGCCCTACTATGCAAAGTCTTGATTATGGGAGGTTTGTTTTCCATGCACCAGCATCCCATGCTGATGATCCTGATGAGGAAATGATCCCTGGCGTATGGCATCACCATACCAAAAGAAAGTTGTGTTGTTGTAGGTGCAGAGTTTCTTTCCACTCTGCCAACTGGCACACCTGCCACACCCAGACTTAAGTGATTCATTTGTATCATGTGTAACAGAGTTAATGATTCCACTTGCCATCACTGGCCATTATTTGCCAGTTACTGTATTATTTAAGTTATTACTAATCCATATCATTTCATATTATTTCCTCTATTTCTGTAAATATAATTTATGACTTATCATTAGTTTCCACGGAGACAAGTGTGTTGTGTCACATTAGCGCCCTCTGCTGGCCGCCGGCAGACTTTAGTGGTGCGCCCTACTTTGCTTATCCAGTCTGAAGCGAGATGTCTCCGTGGTAGATTGATCTGTGACAAGCTCCGTTGTGATATCTGTATAAGTCCCTTTTTGTTCGTAGAACTGTTTTAATTTATAATTTTTAGAGCAAATGCTTTTATACTGATACGTTTATTTAGCATTTTATTTAGTTACATGTTACTGTTAGTAACATGCTAACAGCTAGCTTAAGCATTTGTTTCTTTACTTGGCAGTTCCCGGAGTTTGTGATCACGAGGTCGGCTGTGAGACACATAATATACCTCTGTTTGTTACCAGGTATTTCATAACATGTCTGACGAATAAACGGCTGATTGGAGACCAAGAGACACAACGTGTGGCTGAATATAAAACACAATGCAAAGAGAGAGAGAGTACACAACTGTTACACATGAATGGCAAGGAGACTTCCAGAAAGAGAAACCAAGTGAGAGCTGCGTCACGGAGGCAAAAGCTGCCAATCTGTGTCCAGTTATCCAGATCGGTTTGTTTTCAGTCTATATTTTTCTTGTTGTCGACAAATTCCATGAAAAGACCAAAACCAACAATGAATTGATTCTACTAACGAGCGTTGCAGGATCTTAATCCTCTTGTGCCATTGGCCTCCAGTGTTGTCCAAAAGCTAAAACACATCAATCCGACACACTGTTGCTCTGGGCAACATGTTCCTTTATTTTGATGAACATGTGCACTGTAGTTTATTTTGAGTCAATCCCACATCCTGCTGCTGTAAACTCACCAGAGCAGTGATTCCCAGCCAGGAGTATTTGTACCCCAGGGAGTACTTAGAGGGCAGTAGTGTAGGATACATCAGCTGTAACACTTGAACTCTACATGTTGCAGTTATGTACGAGTGTGTGAAAATTAGTTAACAAGCAAACACCGAAGTTCGTGGGAATCAAGATTTGAACACCTTATATCTTTATATTTGAGATTTTTGGGTGTGTCTCAGAGTCCGTGCTAATCTCTCGGTCACATTAGGTCGGACATTTTGCCAAGTGGGGAGCAGTAACAGACACACCCGTGTGTGCACACAGAGCATCATTCAGTTTGTGAAACGGGTCTTTAAACACACGTGTTGATTATCACAGCTGATTCAGTTGGCTCTGTACTATGGACCAGTTGGATGTGCCAAATACGTCCCTTAGAACACAAGAGTATAATCAATCAATACATACAAATTTTACAATATGTCAATCAGAACAACGCATCAATGAATGAAAGCATGAATATGCTATTGAGCATATTGATAGCGTTTGGGATGAAAGAGAGTGGAATCTTATAGTTCTCCTAACGATCTCCTGAATGATGTCCTGGAGGCAAAAGCTTAAACTCCTTCATGAGAGGATGGTCCTAGCAGCCCAATATAGCATTAGCCCTTTTAAGTACTTGCTGCCTGTTATAAATATCCAATATCCAACATCCATAGCCTGACGCCTTCCTGAAATCTTACTGGCCAACAAGCCCTTCAAGTCTATTCTTTTTGGTCAAATTTGGATTTCCAAACCAATGATACAAAAGGTTAAAACAGATTCAATAAAACTACTGTAAAGTGTCCTCATCTAGCATCAACATGGGATTCAAAGCATAGTTTGTCATCAAGAACAATATACCCAAATATCCGTCGCCATCCACGATGTCAGCGCCTTCAACGATGTCTCTCCTGAAGAAACCCACTGACCTTACAGTTTGAAAATCTGGAGTCTTTAGAATGTTTGTCACAATCTTGTGCCTGCTAATGTTTGTTTTTAATCAGCTGAAGTAGATTAGTCTGTCTTTATGTTTCTATAAAGTTATATATATATATAGATATGTAAATGGGATGAGATGCCATGTACCTGCGCATCCAGCATTTGCATAGATAAGCTAAAAGGGAAGTACAAATGTCCTTTTTGAAATGTTTTTTTTTAATATAATACACATATATGTAATTGTGAAATGTGTCAATGATGATGATTATCCAAACTAGTCACATATTTTGAATACACTGACCTTCAAACAAGGGGCAGAAGTGCCTCCAGCAGGTGATACATCCTTGAGATGTGAACTGTCCCATAGCCGTCTCCAGGAGGAACATCGGAATGCCACAAGAGAGCAGAAACAAGACGTAAGGAATCAGGAATGCACCTGAGAGAAACATGACAAGCATATCAAAACACTGCTCCCTCTGTAAATCTGATAAAGACTAATGTCACATGGGAATTTATGTTTGTAGAGAGATTATACAAGAAGATTGTTGTTCATGTCTTTTTTATTTTTTTTTTTCAAACATCTGGATACCGTAAAAACCCACATGGGTGGTTCTTATAGAATGTATCCCGTAAATTCTAAAGAACTGGTAAAACATCAAACACCTCTATCTGTATCCTTAAAAAAGATCAAACACTGATGAAATGCCTGCAGACTAAAGCAAGACATAGCATGACTTTCTGATGAATATAACTTGTAATGTTTTTATGTAAATGTTTGATTTACAACTTTGTCAAAAAAACAAAGGTCTCCTTTGTCCCCTGAGCTGCATTTGATTAAACCAGGCAAACGGCTCCTTTAATAACAAACAGCAGCCTTGATCAACGCCTGAGCAACTTCCTTATCGCTTAACTCTATTTGTGCACCACAGTTCTTTTTCGTCATTGTTGACTCATTAAATTTTGATTAAGTGCAGCTGCAGAATAATAAAAGCATTGTATGTCTTTCTGTTGCATGGGAATCCTGCTTACCTCCCCCATTTTTGTAGCACAAATAGGGGAACCTCCAGAGGTTTCCTAGCCCAACCAGGGTTCCTGCTACAGCCAACAGAAATTCCAACTTGTTCCCCCATTGGCCTCGATCCAACAGTTGTGTCTTCTTCACCAGACTTTTATCCTGGCTGGGCATCTCAAGGCTGTTTCCTTTAAGGAATTGTCTTGACATGTGCAGGAAAAGCAGCAGATAAGCAAATGCAGTGATGAAATCTGAACTGAAATCTCTTTCAGCCTCTTCCTCATTTATGGAAAAGTACTGCGAAACTGTTGTAGCTCGGGGTTATGTACAGAGACAAAACTACTCAGCTGATTGTTTGGCACTGCTCATGAGCTTTGTTTTTTTATTTTTTGAACTTGAGCTTGTGGGATTATCAGGAATGGAAAGTTTTCACCGGAAAGTGTTTATCAGAAAGCTGCACTTATTGAAGCACATTTTAGAATTAAAGCGATGCATTTAGCAGCCAAGTGTAAAACAAGAAGGTACTTACCCCTCCATCACAAAGCACCCTCCCCCAAGAGTTGCTTACAGCTTCAGCAAACTGATCAGTATTCCTCTCAGCTGGGTGCACCGCAGGATCTCTACACAAACAACATGTCATGAGCAGAGCCAGAGTGAGAGAAAAAAAGTAGATAGGGTTTCTTTTGGCTCCTCTATGCCCTGATTATCTGTTGAACTGGTCTGCACACCATGCCGTTTCACTTGAAAAAGTGTTTTGCTTTGACAAAGGTCCAAGGTATACCACTTCCTTGCTGTATTTTTCCACTGAGACAGAGCAGCGTGAGTCATTGAGATTAGCACAGTTGCTTACAACTAAACCAAATCAGCTGAGCCGTTTCAGTACTCATACAGGCTGCAGTTATCTGCCAATTTGGGAATTTGTTTAGGGTCATAAATCGGTCAAATACCAACGACCTATTTAATGCAAGCACGGCTTTATATCTGTCATTTTTTTCCATTCATCAAATTGATGCTACTTTGTATTGTTATCTTCTTGATCTCTGACTTAGCTGTACTTTTTTTCTATTGTAATATATTTCACTGACTTCCTTCTTAAATTGTTATACTCGTCAACTTTACT
Organism: Pholis gunnellus; assembly: GCF_910591455.1. NCBI lineage: Eukaryota > Metazoa > Chordata > Actinopteri > Perciformes > Pholidae > Pholis > Pholis gunnellus. The sequence continues at coordinate 13,992,796 of NC_136529.1, read as the reverse complement.
GTACTACATCAATAAAGTTTATCTTATCTCAACGTTATAAATAACATCTGATATTGAGTCTGTAATGTGCTATTGAAATATTTATACACTGTCGTTGGTTGGTTGTAGTGAGACAACATAGCGATGCATTCAAACTATATTTAAAGTACATTGTTTATAGTGTAAAACTATAATGTAACTCACTCAATCTGATGATGAATATGTGTGGATAGATTAAACAAACAGCTTCTATATTGAGTGAGAGGGTTGGACTGAAAAACCCAGCTCATGTTATGCCTAATTAAAGCTCTCCCTTCAGTGACAGGAGCAGCACAAATATTGTTTCTCTGCTAAATAAGGGTTGTCATATGGCAGCAAAACATCAACCACTTCCACTGAACAGGGAGCATTTTCACTACTTGTTGTGGTCTGCATGATTAAATCCACAATGTTTAGACCACATCAATTTGAGGTCTCTTCAAAGCTGAGGCGTAATTTCCAGCGGGGAAATGCGACCATGTCCCCCCCTCTTTTTAAAATCGCCCTTCAAACACACACTTTCAAAATGGAATTTCTTTTTTTTTTTTAACCACTCAAATCGTGCTTGATATGCTAGGCCTATCCCTTGGCCAGCCGCCACATTTTGGGTGAAAACGCTGCTGATTCTGCTCTGATAAACTTGCCATGGACGAGCAGACACACGCAGCCTGCTTAACCGATCCTATAATACATTTTGCCGTGGATGGGGACGTGTTTGGGCAGCTTCAGTGAACAGAGGAGGGTGAAGAGAAGACCTGGCTGAGAAGCACGATGGCGCAAATTTGCATGAACAATGTTGCAATCTGCCAGATTTACATGGAAATATACTGAAAGATAAAAACAACTGCCAGGAGTTTATACTTGGGAATGAGTGCAGGAAGTGTTTGGTTCTTTCAAGTGAGGCGAAAAGAACGTATTGTATTGAAGGATGGATCGAGGGAGTTGGGATAATTAGAGAAATAGGGTTTATGATATTAAGTTTGATTAATTGTCTGTTAAGTATGGATACATGAGTAAGAAGTTCTTGAAGGATACTTTTTTTTACTTTTACTTGGTTAATATTCTTACTGTTTATTACTTATTCACTTATTTATAATACTTGTTTTGATCTTGTTTTTACAATGTGTCTTGTTTGCACTATTCACTCTGCTGCTGCAATCCTGTAAATGTCCCCGCTGCGGGACTAATAAAGGATTATCTTATCTTATCTTATCTTAAAAAGGGGATCACAAAAGGAATGTACTTTTGAGTGACACTGTGAAAAGGTATAACCTAAGCCTAGGCCTAGCTTTATCAGGTATAACCAATTTTGTGCATTCCTTCACATTTGTAATTTGTCCAATACTTATGAAAATGATGACACGCTGATGTTTGGAGTTGTGTTTCTATCCACCTGTTTAATGTAAGTCCAATATTCCTTCTCTTTCAGCTCTGTTCATATCCACATTTCAGTTGTAGCCACTTTCAGCATAAATAAAAACATTGTGTTGTCTTCACATAAAACTGTATCAGCAGCATAACAACTGGGATTGTAACCACAAATAACAAGGATCCCAATTGACATAATTTGTGGATAACGGCAATCAGTTAAGTTGCATTTGACTAATTACAGCAATTTACATTTCAGCTGGCTTATCTACAGTTCAGAAGCTAACGTATGTTTTGTATCTTAAATCTCTTTTCCTTTATTTGTGAAGCCCTGCCCCAATTTCCTGTCACACATGTGCAAACATAAGAACCTGCCACTGTTTGTTACACAGTGGAGAGGCTGATCTGTTTGTGTTCAAAACTCTCCTGGGGAAACTGGAAATTCTAGCTGATCATATTTCATGTAGCCTACATTCAGTCGTCGAAAGAAATCCAACACTCAAATGACAACCTGTAGTGTTCTCATGGAGGTTCATGACGCCATTGTCTATCTACCGGTGTTCCGTTATAACAACATGAATTATTGAGCGCTTTAGCTGAGACTTAACATTAGTGACACCAAGTAGAGTAGAAACAATAAAAGCTCTGCTTTATTTGTGAGGCTCCTCTTTTGATACAATAATTCAATAACCATAAAACAAGACGGACATACAAACACAAGACAAGACAGCTACTATTTAAGGCATATATTTACAGTTCGCTGTGAATTGCTAGAGCCAACAAGGACCATGCTCTCTGTACATCAAATTATTAAAATTATTTACACATTGGCAGACACTAATTACATGCTGAAAATAAGTTAATCTTCAACTGCAAAAACAATTGTGGAATAAAATCATGATTTAATTTCTGGTTTGAGCAAAAATGGGAAAAAGGAAAACTTCGATAATAAGTATTCTATCCTGGGCGGGTTGCTGAGTTGGATAGCTGTACATATTCTTAACAAAAAGGAAATCTACTTTAACTGAATGGTGTTCACACAGTTCACATAATTTCTGCCCTCAGGTTACAGCCATCTATTACGCAGCTGTCGGGCTGGAGGATGAAGGATTATCCACACAATGGTTTGAGTATTGTATTACACGTCTGTCTTCAATGTTCCTCCAGAAAACAATAAACAGACGAGAGCAAACAAAACATTTCACCTCCAAAAGTGACCAGGTTTGATCAGCCCAAAAAGGTTCGGTGTTCACACAAGTTGTGTCGACCATACTTGTTTCTTTCTCTCTTAAAAAAAGATTCTTTTTTTTAAAGTTTTGTACGGTTCTGATTGTTCAGTTATATTTTATAAAAATATTCTAGGAATTCCTTAAAAAATATATTGTAAATGTTGTAATGTTAAAATTTTTACATGTAATGAACTGAAGAGGTACGTGATCCTGGAGGGAAAACGCTTTGTTTTACTCAAATACATTTATTGATTCTTTGAGACATTAAAGGTTTGAAGTAAAGAAAGAAAAAAATAGACTGTTTAGTGCGCAATAAGATATTTTCATAGCTTCATTTTAATATTAGAATTACATTTACTTTTACATTTTGGACAAATCCACACTATAATTTAGGGTAAAATTCACCAAATGTCAGACTCACTTTGTTTTGGGACAGGGTGGGATGAAGAGGTCAGATAACATACAGTACATCTGTTGTCTGGAATTATTCAAGAATGAAAATGACCCAAATATTTCTTTTTGACAGTCCAACAATAGAAGCAAATCAGCTTTTTGTATTCACTTCTAATAACAAGATGATAAGACCATCAATGCATACTCATTTATAAGCCATGGATAGAAACATACAACAAATATATGACGAAACTGAGACAAAAAGAAAAACAAATTTACCCCTCTTTCAACAAAAATATTTAGCATGGTAAAACCTTCAGCTGTGCATTCGTATCACAAGTAGAGTCTACAACAGCAGCGAGTCATTGGAGTCTCATTCGATGAGTCACAAAGTACCTGCTGCTCCTCATAGGTACCGGATTTTGTCATGCTCAAGCATATTTGGCACTCAGTCGATTTGTAAATTGATATAATAGTCACAAAGTTCAGCCAATGCAACCTGTATGCAAATACACAAAAATGTACAGCTCAGACCCGTACACGTACATCACCCTCTGGTGGTGATCACACCCTTGTACCAGACAAAAACAACAAGATTAAAAAAACAAACATAATAATAATATTACAGAGATATTACAGTTTTCTGATACTTTCAGTATTTTGACAGAGATCTATCTCATAGCATGGACAGGAAGTTGAGGTTTTACAATATGTAATTTGTGATGTTCTGTCATGTTAAAGATGATACAGAATCACTTAAGAGATGCTGATGACAAACCACTGATGAAGACGTGTAGCATTAAGGTGCACACCGTGTTGTTGGCCTTTTTTCTTTCTGCTCTTATTATATTCGTTTAATCTGACGTACGTTACACATTTTCAGTGGTTACAAATTGGAAAAGTATAGAAAAAGGAAATGTCTCAGGGGACTTTTATTTTCACATTCTTCAGCACTATGAGAAGAAATGGCAGCTGATGAGGAATCATGGAGTGCACCGTAGCCACATGACGTTATAATGACAAACACAATCGCAATCTTAACTCATATTTAACATTATATGCTACATGACATACTTTTTTTTTAACACCTTTTCAGTCACACTGAGTTTGGCTATTTTCATTGCTTCTCTTAAACCATTAAACGGATTATTAAAATCATGACTCATGTAATCTCAAAAAACAACGACTCATTCAAATTCAATGACAACGCTAAAGGAAAAGTTTTCAGATATTCACGTTCTTGCCAAAGAGTTCGATGAGACGGTTGATACCACTCTCATCTAGTATCGATTAAATGAGAATGTATTTCGTGCCAAATGATTTCATTTGTGAGTTTCTGCTGTCTGCTAACTGTTGTTCCCTTACCCTGAAATCACAACTTATAGTTTTTACAATTTGTTATAGATTAAATAGAATAAACAAAGGAGACCTAACAGCCTTAGAGGGGCTGGTGGGCAGATTTGGAGTCAGGCTAGTCGTTTGCCCCTGATTCCAGTGTTTATGCTAAGCTAAACGAACCATCTGTGAGCTGTAGCCTTATATTAAGCGCACAAACATGAGAGTGGCATCGATCTTCTACTTTTACTCAGCAAGAAATGTGTGTCCCAAAATTTTAAAACCTTCCTTTAATCAGACAATTGAAAAAGAAAAACAGTATGGTGTAAAACAATCAAGAGTGGGCCCTTTTTTCAACTACAACTTGAAGTATGAAACCACTTTGACTAAAGCCCCTTCCAACTTTGTCACACTTCCAACTTTCTACAGGTGGTACTTTTATTTATTCTTTTTTTTTCACAACAGGTCGCCCTCTTAAACAGCAAAGGAAAATAATACTCCAGCTTGAAAATGAAAGGCACAGTGAGTTTTTTTTCAAATGGACTAAATGGCGTTCATGTTTGCACAGTAAACACAGAGCAAGCCCTTTTGTTAAACAACCCATTCAATAAATTCAGTTTGGGGAACTTAAAGATAAGGGATGTTACCTCGAACTTTGGCACCTTGCCCTGCAGAACAAACCACACCTGTGAGAGGTGCGATCTAAATTTCACAGACACCTGTGTGAATAACGCCTTGAACATAAACACTGAAGGTGATGAAAACTAGACGTTTGAGATAGCATCAACCCCAAGCCATTAACAAGCCAATGATTTATGGGGTTGGAGCGGCACTTCGTTTGAACTCAAGGTGCAATGAGATCACATGAGCGTATTTTTGAAAAGCAACGACTAAACACATCTATTTATTTTGATTATTAATCAGTAAACAGAGTATGTGTTAATTAAGTCGTAATCACTGTTAACTGGTTTGGGTGGTGGTGAGGTTACTGCGTTATAACAAAGATAGTTAACATATTTCAACATGGATATTTTTTTCAAATGACCATAAAACCACATGTAACAATATTCTGAGAAATTAGATGAAACACTTTCTGATTCCTGTATGAAACATGGTTTGTAAAGATTAATACAATGAAATTGAATTTAAGTACTGGCAATGGCCACCTACTGTATGGCACTGTTAATGTGAGTTTAAGCAAACACAGCGTCAGACAATCAAGAAAACAGGCATCTTTTTTTAAAGTTTTTTTTTTACTAGCTGGAATTGTACTATGAAGATTGAAAAGTAAACATTGTACCTGAAATAAAAATAAGAATGCTGATTCACAGAAGAACAGGCGATTAAATACACTAAGCCCACAGCTCTATAGACTACTATTTAAATTTCACACTTCACACGTTGGTCTGAATTAGATTGACAAAGAAAATAATTCACCTATTATTGCAAAAATGTAAACATCCTTTCAATGTATCATGACAATATCTTTGCAAATACAGTCAAAAATGTCCTCTAAAAGTTGGCCTGTCTTTTATAGAATATACTTCTTTTTTAAATGTCATATTAAAGTATGATGATCAAGCAAAAATACAAACCATCAACTTCTGTTTTTTGTTTTTTTTAAAGCTTCTGTGTTGGGAATGTTAATAAGAAACTAAAACTGTCACATTATTGTTACCATCTAACCAGTGGAACTGACATTTCTTACCGATTTTCTTGCTTTTGATTTTGATTTTCTCTGTCAACAATTTTGATAAATTGATAATTTCGATTCTTTTAAACCGAAAATGCCAAACATTTGCTTGCTGCAGTTTCTTAATTATGTGGACTTTTTCAGTTGTATGTCGTTGGACATGTAATCCCTTTGTATTTTGGACTGTTGGTGGAAAAAATGAGATGCCCCCCCCAAATGTGTCAGAAAATTAAAATGTATTACATCTGAACATAACATAATAATAGACTGTGTGAGTTTGGGAACCATCTGCTTTAATCTGACTGCTTTTCACAGTTTTCATTCGTAATTAAACATCTAAGTAAAATGTTTGACGTGTAAAATAAATATCCATAATTGATTTAAAGAAAGCATCTTTGATTTTCACCGCATGTCACAGAAGCCAAAAAAAACTCCTCATCAGAATTTGAGAGTTTGTATTTGCGTCCCATATTGATCAACAGCTAAATGCCACTGCCATCTGTAACTCTCGAACATTTGACTAACCTACGTCAGCTGAAAATATCACCTTGATGTGAGCGCTCAACAAAAAGATGAAAGCATCAGTGGGCCTGTGCTTCCGTTACCTCTCCTATCAGACAGCCAGTTTGTCAAGAAAACAATCAATGAAATGAAGTATTGGCCAAATGAAACATTCTCTGAAATGGTACATTAAATATTTCTACTGTTCAGAAATGATCTCAGAAGAACACAACAATGCTACTTCTATTAGCAATTAAACATATGGTAAAAGATCTGACATCGCATAGGTTAAAATACGTACGTTTTCATTTTGACAAGTACCTGTAGCTTACACGGGCTACTGTTAGTATGTACATGTAGCAGCATAAAACCACCCTGGCTGTGATTATCAGACTACAAGATTACCATTCTTATCTCTCGCCCCCCAAATGGCTGTCAATGTGGATGAGGTGGAATGTGTCGTTAATCTATTCTTAAAAAGTTGGATTTTTTTTAAAAAGTTTGTGTCCTGACCGCTATCACCTCATGCTTTCCTACAAGTCCTAATGGCACGTTTGATTTTATTCATCATACAGTTTGCAAATAAGTTTTGGCACTTCAAATATAAATACAGTCTTTGTTTTTTTTCTTTCCTTTTGAAAATATAATTAAGCACAGTTATAACAGTAATACACCAGAGCCCAGTGATAATTTGAGGTGAAACTTTGGTCTCCATATTACCAACTGGATTACAAAACGCTGGTCATCAAATGGAAAACAAAATTATTACAATTAGAAATAAAAGAATTCATAAATAAATAAATAGATAAATATCTGACTACGATTGATAAATAGCCTCACATAAACCGTCACTGCATGACTTTGCGCCAAACTCGATTACCCTTTAAGACCAAAACAGACCATTCACACCT